>NC_079424.1:11494813-11523891 GCF_026213295.1 Gadus chalcogrammus
GTATTTTAGTAAGACGACACACCAATTTCTTTGCCGGTCAACAGCCTCATAAGTCCAGAATGCCGTGCGGTTTTGCAGGCTGAGGGCGGGACCATGATATCCGCCAGCTGCCCAGGAAAGGCTGCAGTCTAATAGTCTTATTTGCCAAGGAAGCTTCCTAAGTGGTAGCCATGATAAGAGCTGTTCAAATTCTCTAAACGCTAAGGAAAGGTGCCTCCGTGCTTCTTTTCTTATCTCCTTCAGCTTAGGGTTCAATGGACCTACCCTTATGAAGCGAAAGGAGATAATGCTGTCCCACAATTCCTGCTGCAGCAATATTTAAAGCGATGACAAAGACAATTCTTTTCATAAATCGTCTTTTATAAATGTACTATTGACAGAAGGTTGCCTCTTGATGGGGGGGGGGGAGTCCTAACTGGTTTTAATAGCAAACTGAAGCAGATCAGGGGAAGCCTGACACGACAGCAAGTGTCAAGTTGCAAATTGCATTTCATTAATTAATGACTTTTTAGAAGCGTTGGGATATACAGTATGTTTGTATACAATTGATGTAATACATCATAAAAAAATAGACATAATAAACTAGTGCTTATATGATCCACCTTTGTAAAAAAACTTTCATACCAAGTGCAAATTCAATGAAGTCAATGAAGTTACTGTTTCTATTTTCTAGGAACAGTGTTGACTCCAGTGGTGAGTTTGAGTGTTCTTTCGATCACAGTACAGGAATCCCCCTGATGAACTCGATCACTGTACAACCGCTTCTCTTCCCCCTGAAAAGGAAATGTCTTTCCATTCACACTGACCCGGCAGTGCGTACAAAAAAACAAACAAAACCTCAGCGGATAACCACTACTCACCATGGCTCAGGAAGAGAGTCATTTTCTGGGGGATTATGATGCTAATACCTCTCTGTGTCGTCCCGGGGGAGCGCAGCGGAACAAGCGACGCAGTGGCCTGAGGACAGCCAGTGCTGACGGCTGATGAGCTTTTCTGGAGATCCTCCAGAACGACAGGGACGGCCAAACCCACCGGCGGCCACCCAGATGGAAGGAGCCAGGGGAGGTTGGATCAGAACAGAGGCTGACAAGAGTGGCATTGGATAGGGGTCACACAAACACAACCGCACACACCCACACACCCTACTGGAGGACAAGGGGGGTCAATGTATTTAGGGATGAAAACACAGACAAACCAACGTCACAGCCGGGCGGACTGTACCGTTCTGTCGCCACACAGCCACGGGTCGCGGCGGACAGTTTTGCGGTCGTATGAAGTCAAAGCTACAAATCGTGTAACCGTATCTGACTCGTCTGCTCCGTCGCTGCGGAGGCGATGGTAAGAGGATACGGGGATACGGCTGGAGGCCGTCGTGCAAGACAATAGTGATAATCCATGCTCCCTAAGTGTTGTACCTGCAATGTGCTTTGAGAAGATAGACACCGTTTCCTTTGGTGCGAAACGTTTGATGTTTTATTCCACACACAGACCTTAAAGTGTACCCCTGGGGTCTGTGAACGAGTTCTGGCGTTTACGGGTGCTGCACGTGTACCGCGCCGTGGGCAGGGTTCAACCTCAAAGCCTTTGAAAATCACGTCTCTTAATAAATCATATCGAATAGTGAGGGAAGGCTATTGCTTTTTTTACTTCGTTACAAAGCCTCTGTTGTTTAATTGGACCAAAACGCAGCGAGGCAGAACAGCACATTCAATAATGATGCAAAGAAAACGGCCTAATTGATTTTTTTCTTAAGACGCTAATCGAGTAAATGAATGAATAGTTGTTTGCAGGGCTTTACTCTCCCTCTGGGCTGCGTCTACAACATGTGTGCTCACCCGTGTGCCTCGGCCCTGCAGTAGCGGCTGCAATGCCTGCTAAGAGGATGCAATATTGAAGAGCTTCCTTTTGGATATGTGCCTGAAGGGCATTTCTTTGTTGCTGTTATTCTTTCATTCCAAAAAATAACTGCAGTGAGTTATTTCCACTATGTTTCTCGCATCCCTCCCTCATACTGCGTCTGATCCGTCCTAGACTCTAGGTCCCTCCTCTAGATGACCTGTCTGAGAAACCTGCTCTGAGAGTGTGCCGGCGTTATCAGCCGTTGATGAAACTTATCATCTCTGCATGGGGGAGGGTCACCTTGACATGAGCTGCGGTGATCTATGTGGTGGATTCCAGGTCCTTGGTGCTTTTTGTTAAAGTGGAGCGAAGCAGAAGTAGAAAATGATTTGTCAGGGTTTACAGTGCGTTTCAACTGGTCAGCCTTGGTAGAAGGCTCTCTGTCTGTCTCTAGCTCTCACTCTGTCTCTCTCTCACTCTGTATGTCTCTTTCTCCCTCACTCTGTCTGTCTCTTTCTCTCTCGGCCTGTCTATATCTCTGTTTGTCTGTTTTTCTCTCTCTCGATGTCTCTCTGTTTATCGTTTTCTGTCTGTCTGTTTGTCTCTCCCAGTCTTTCTGGCCACCTCACATTATCTGTCTGTCTCTCTGTTGTCTGTCCCGCTCTCTCTGTCTGTTGGTATTTCTCTGTCTGTCTGTCTGTCTGTCTCTCCCTCTCCATGGGATAAGCATAGAGGTAGATCAGGTCCTTTAGGCATCTCGTCTTTAACACTGACCTTACAAGATATTTGTTTTTTTTCACACTTCTATGAGTGTGTGTGTGTGTGTGTGTGTGTGTGTGTGTGTGTGTGTGTGTGTGTGTGTGTGTGTGTGTGTGTGTGTGTGTGTGTGTTTCATTTCATTCCATTCCATTTTTAAAAGTGAGTCACAAATAGGACACCATAATCCATGATGACTTCATCAGTGACACTTCTCTTAATTTATAAAGTTATTCCTGGAAGAAGACTGAATATTGCGAAGGGATATTTTGAATCCAAATTGAAATACCTCATTGGATTGACAGCATACATTATTTTTTGCTTAAGTAAGACCTGAAGCACATTCATATTTTCCAATCACATTTGAGTGATAAATAAAAGATGATGATTTAGCCTAAAGCGGAGAAGCAGAGGAGAACATTGTGGGCAGACAGGGACCACAAAATGATTAGTGGAACAATTAATCTGATAATAAGACAGCCGATTCGAGACACACTTCTTACGTGCACGGACTGAGTGAGCGACCAATCACACATATATTGTTCAGAAACAAACAAAAAGAGATGATATAACGACTGCTTGCGTGAATGGATCATCTTATGTTCCAACTGAGCTGAGAGCTCCTTGGGTTTACCTTGTTATGGATAATTATTTGCCAGATATTCACACAACATCCCCCAGTCCTGGATTCTAAACCGGAGGGGGATAGGGGGGCTTTACTCTGGTTTGCAGAGAAAAAAACACTCTATCACTCGGGGCATTGGGGCACGTAAGGAAAGTATTTCTATGTTTCTATAGTTGCATTATTTACATAATCTTGGGATAAATTCTACAATTCTATGACCATCACACGCCTCAGTCAAATGCACCTTTTCAGGTGGCGGTTAATCCAAGCAAAAGATATGGCCGACCTCAGTTTAAAAGACTGATGTGGAAACCAAGAGACTTTCAACGTCTCTGAATAGCTCTCAAGATAGTATGTGCTGTCATCCTACTTGGAAGTAGATTTTGAAGTACGATAGAAAAAAAAAAGGAAATGCTAGGCTTGGGCGATACCAAAATATTGCCTGTAATTAACTACTTTGCTTCTATAAGGGAAGAACATACGATTCATCAAGTTTCATTCTCTTCCATTCTGGCTTGTGCCTTTGGCCAAAGACATCCCTAGTCGTGTCTGATTGAACTAAATAATTAATTTAGCTCCCATTAACATTAGCACACAGGGAACCCTTTTTCGTTAAGGAGGAATTCGGATAGCCGGAAGATTAGATAGTTTCACTGAGAGCTTTTGCCAGTCACAAATGGCATAGTTAAACTTGTTTCATTTAAATTGGTTGCATGCGCTAAGATAAAAGGAGCGTGCAAGTTGCTATAATAATTTAGTAGACGTGAGAACTCATTAGCGCGGCATAGCTAGAACACTGACTTAGCTTCAGTGTTCTTGAGTGTGGAGCAAGAGAGACAGTGAGGTTGGGGGATGGATGAAGGAATAAATAAATGAGTCATGAACGTGGAGGGGAACGGATATGACCTTTCCACTCGATTCCCCCCTCCTGTTTCTGCCAGTCGCATCTTTCCCGACCACCCACTAAGCTTCCATCACAACAATCTTCATGAAACTTTCACCGTCTCAGGCATGGCTCACCTCCGTGTTCGGGTGAAAAGTCTTCAAAATGCTTAAACCTGCAATATTTATACCATACTAGCCATAAACAATCTTTCAAACAATCCAGCCTCTTATAACGATATGCGCTGCTGAGGCTGAGTTGGGGTTTACAATGTACAGGCAGTGAAAACCCATTTTTCTTCAGATGAAAAAGTGCCATTTCTGTGTTGCACTTTAGAGAAAGTTCTGTAGTTCCGGATGGTTGTGTAGTTGTGGAAGGGAATCATGTTAGCGCTGTGTAAGAGCTGTCTGGAGGGATTTGTGCCGCAGCTATTTTTGTTAGGAGTGGGGTTGGATTGTCTGGTACAGCAAACCACAAATGTACTAGAATCCAATCTGGTGCAAAAGAAAAATACATTCTACATTTCTTAGATTTGTAACACAAACCAACTTCGTGTCTAACATATTGCCTGCCGAAGCATTTTAAAAAAAATGATACACCGATTCGCTCAGGCCAAAACACATTTTACAATCCTTGACTAAAAATACTAGTGTAATTCATATTTTTAGTTATTGGTGTTACGAACAGGATGGGCCTGTTAGAAACAAAAGTTTTCACACTCATAACAACTGCTTAGAAAGCTGTAATCGCTCTGTGCCAAACCTCTTGGCTTTCTTCTGTTTAAAAACAGTTTGTCTCTGGAGATACATCTCAATAACATACAATAAAGTGACATTGTTCTCACTCACCGCCAGCTCCCGTCAAACCGGAATTTTCTGTGTGTGGGAGGAAAGAGAAGTCGATTGCAATGGAGGGACTGTCTCAATCAATCATTGTGGACTCAGAGCAAGAGAATCGACCAAACCAGTCAGTTGGGTGTACTAAGAAAAGACTGGATGTTGATTAACTGGGTGAGAACTGATGGTATGATGAAACTCGCTGTTTGCGTGAGTGTGAGTGTGCGTGCGTGCGTGTTCTTATGAGTGACTATCTGTGCAATACACCCCCCACCCCCACCCATGACCTAACTGTCAACCCTCACAACAAATGGTCCCACATGTTCCTGCTGTAGAGGACAGAAACATGGCTGGACTTGACCTTCCCCTTCAGGGCCAGGGATGAACATGACACCTGTACACAGCCACTCAGAACTGGGCTTTGAGCGGGGACCTCGGTCCCACGGGGGGATGGGTCTCGTTTCTCAGCCGACTTTTAATGAACAACTTGTTTCATAAAGGTACCAGTTGCTGGACAACTCTACAATTACCCCCTTCAACCTCGGCGTTACAGGAAGACAGATCTGTATGTATGAGTCACGTGTACAAAAGTAGAGGTTAAGTGTTGTTAGTGTTGTATGAGTCACAGGGTGGTTATTTAAAATGAGTTCGAGCACGGACCTATTGACAGATGATGGTGCCGATTGAGTGCACAACCCTTTCATCAAGTCTTCCTAGGTCCAGATGAGGTTAATTATGAAATTTGAAGTGGCACACGATTAACAATATTTTTGGGGATTCTCTTAAAATGACTAAGAGCAGATAATTCAGCTCCTTAGATCAAAGGCGTCCCCGACTGGTTGACATTGTGGTAATGTGTGTAAAGCAACGTATTTTGTTTAAGTGGGAAAGCGTAAATGTCCTGCCTATCAGATAGCTTTATCATTCGGAATCAGTCAGCATACTAATCTCTTTAGTGCGGCCTGAGTTAACGACTAGTATTTTCAGTATGGTATGTTTACAGTAACCTTCTGTCCTGTATTTGGGGACGTGACCCAAATGACCTTACTGGGCTTAATTCAATACTATCTAACCGATGGAGGAAATATCCCCCTAGCAGAATTGTCAACTTCCTGCAATCAAATGTAACTGCCAAGAATTTTTTGCGATTTAGTGGATGATTTTTTCCTTAATCCGACCATGAAATGAGAATCAGCTGCAGTGTTGGTGCGGCAATTCTAGTCAAGTACTAATTCCGTTTTGGACAGATGTTATAGGGATATCAAATAAATGCCAAGAGCTTGAACCATATTTTTCAGAACCAAGCCAAGAACGCTTCTAATTAATTTGGTAATCACACCTTTGAGCTGGAATCCTCATTAAAGCGTATCACAGATTGCATTCATTAATATATAGGGCATTTATCAATTCATTCTCTAATGAACTCTGTAACATTTAACTTTGCCAGCTGGCAGAACGTACGTTGGGGAGAAGCTCTGAACATTTCAGGTCCAGAATTTCCAACGAGTTCCTATAAAAGATTGATGTGGCATATTTATAATTTACTTGAAGTTTCAAATTGTATTGGGCTATTATTATATCTTGCAAATCCATAATAAGTAAATGTGGGTGATTGCTCTAAATGAGTTAAAGGGAGTGGGAGGGCGTGTTTGGCGGCTGGGGGGGTATAACCCAGCTACATTTCCCCCAGGCAGAGGACAGATGCTACTCCTGTTGTACAACCCAGTGCCTCGTGGAGCCACTGCACCAGAAAAGGACCAATGTTTTGTGGTAGAATTTGTGTGCAATGGCAGTTGGCATATTATCCTCTAAGACCAACAGCGATTGGTATTCTCAAGGTCAGCTTGTCATTGCAGACCTAGGTCAACAAGGTGGAACACAACATCCAAGCTATGACTTGAAAAATGAATTGCGACTTCCATATAAAAAATTTAGAGAGAAACAGGAACGATGGTAGAACAGACAAGCATGTGCAAGTTGCACAACACATAATGTGATATTACCCTTGCTCGGACCAATTTACTTATTTTATTCAAGTAGGAGGGAGGAGAGAATATCAAAAGCTGGAATATTCCAACAGCATTGCAGACCAAGCGCTTCAGCCAGGAATCCAAAACCTGTCCACAACTAGGGGCGTTTCTAGGTTTCCGAACTATCTGGGGCTTAGCCAGGAGGGAAATAAAAAGTGTGTGCGTAGCGCGCGGCAAATGTTTTTGTATGCTTTATTGCACATGCACATTTTTTCATAATGCTTTACCTAAATAAACAAAATTCGCAGTTTATTGTAGCTTTAAATAGCTACCTGACTGCTGTGCTGCTTATCCCCAGACATCTAAAGTTCCATTCAAGTTATTTCAGAGTAAAATTAATACAAGTTAGACAGACCATACCTATATATGTGTACATTATATATATATGACTGGGAATAGGATAGGTTAATTCACTTGAGGTGGTAAACAGTCTGGTTATGTTTTTAAACCATTTATTCTCTTGCCAGAAGGATTATAGAAGGACTAGGCTACTTTATTTCGAGATTCCCCTGGAATCCCCATGTTTGTTTCTAGTGTAAAGAAAGCAAAAAAATAAAAAGCGAGTTCATTTTTTTTTTTTTCAACAAAAATAAGATTCAGGGCTAATTCAATTATATCCGGGGCTTTAGCCCCGAACAGAACAGCCTAGTGACGCCACTGTCCACAGCCGAAACAAACGGTGCAGCCTATGATATAACCGTACTGGCGGAGGCATCAGAGAAGGTGAGCTTTCATTCAGGCCCCTGCACGGGGCGCGGTCCGAGTCCTCCACCTCCGCTGTGATCCAGGGTGAGGCCAGGGTCTTCGATCGGATGACATAAGGGGTCAATTAGGTAATAGATTGCTTGAAGTCCCTGGATGGAGGAAGCCTCATCAGAGTTCACACCAGTTCTCTGCTCATCGCAGCCTTAAAGTTCTACCAAACCTCTGTGGTTGTCATTTTATTTGACAATAATCTGTTTTGAATATCCGTATTGTTATTGTCTGTGTAATTTAAGCTTTGTAGGGTACGTATCCACACATTTGATCCACTTTCTGGAAGTTATCTTCTGAACTTTTTCAATAATGCCAGTAATAAAATACATGGCATTAGGTGCTTTTATGCTTTAATCAAAATCGCTTTCAAACTGAGTGCATATTCTTAGCATTCTTCCCTCGGGGCCGGGTAGGA
The DNA here is from genome assembly GCF_026213295.1 of Gadus chalcogrammus. NCBI lineage: Eukaryota > Metazoa > Chordata > Actinopteri > Gadiformes > Gadidae > Gadus > Gadus chalcogrammus. Next base: position 11,502,954 of record NC_079424.1, read on the forward strand.
AAAGAGGTGAAGAGGAGACAGTGGGTAGATATTGTTTTTCTCACATGCTCTCTTTGACACATAGGATCATATCAGTTGTAGATAGTTAGTCTGATTAATACGGTCCCTGGTATCCATAGGACTCAAGACATCATAGCATACAGTTTAACCATACTGAAATCATCCCACCTGGACCGACATAGCAGTCCTCTAGAGGCAGAGAAGAAGACACTTTAACAATGTCAAGATTACGTATTCTGCATTCTGAAGGTTGAATACAACCAATTAATTATTTATTCACTATAAATGCTACATGCATATCCATTCTATAACGTGCCATTTCACAGAGAGCGCCGGCCATGAGACGGGCAGGGTCACCTTGCTCTACTGTGGTTTTGTGTGTGTGTGCGTGTTCCTTCTTGCCTTTCCTGCCACGTCCGAGAGTGTGTGATCCCTTCATCTTTGCTGTGACATTTCCTGAGTCTCTCCCGCCCATCCCCAACTTTCCTCTCATATGCACACATTTAATATGCCTTTCAGAGAAATCCTTTCACCCCTCTCTTGACCTCTCAGTGTCTCACAACCAATCCCTCGCTGTCTCACATCCTCTCTCTCTCTCTCTGTGTGTCTCACACCCCATCTCTCACTCTCTGTCTCACAACCTCTCTCCCTCTCTCTCTTTTTATATATATATATCTGTGTCTCTCACCCTCTCACTGCACCTCTTTAAACAGGGACCTAATCCCAGAGTTGTATTCTGCTGACCGATATGGAGAACTCGTGCTGGCCTGTTTAGTGGGTGTAAAACACAGAGTGACTAGAATAACAACGGCTCAAACACATAAAGCACTGCATTATGTATTGCAGTGCACGGAATCGGATGGGTTCAATCTCCATCTTGCTCGATGCAATATAAGAAAATGGTTTTCACCCCTGCATTTTCTGTATTGTCTGTATTCTGTATAGGTTTTGAGATTTTCCCAAACAATTTGGCCAGAGGCTTGTCTTGCCAAGCTCTTTATCTCCTCAATACAACAGCTGTGGAGACTGTTTTCCCGAAAAATGGCCAACAGCTTGCCAATATTGTGTGCTGTAGAAACAGCTGTTCAGCTTGCCCCATGAATGAATGATTTTGTGCAGGGACACACAGTGTGTGTTTTATCGCATTAAAGACACGTTGTGCGATTGGTTGAAAGCATCTCTGGAGTGCAGGAATCCCTACTTTCATTCAGATGAAGTATAAAAAAAATGTGGAGGTCGTGGAATTTGGCGACTCTGTCCAATTAAGAGAATATGAAACAGGACATTTTTCATTTGTTTGCAACCGGTTCACTTGATCTTCTTGCATAAACTGTTCTCATTGTCATCTTTACTTTCTAAGGCCCAATCCCATTTCTACCCCTTACCCCTCCCCCTTGTTTTGAAGGGGTAAGGGGAAGGTGTAAGGGGAAGGGGTAAGGTGAAGGGGCATAGGCGTTGATTACGGGGACATGTCCCCCCCACTATTTGAAATACGAATTTTGTCCCCACCACTTTTAAAAATGTGCAAACCAATTGCGACTGAAAAAATCCCCACATACTCAACCGAAATCGTCGAGTCGAAGATCATGCGATAGGCGCGCATCAAGACATCATTTATTAGATAGGCCTACCTAATAAACCGTTGGAACACACAAGACCGGAACCCATAGCAACGCCGGTAAACAAACCCCGACTCCCGAGAAGCCCAATCCCTATGAGCTCCCCGCGCTACGGCCATCCGGAGGCGCACAGAGCATTTGGCCGTGATATTATATATACAATTATATTATATTATATACTATATAGAGCTCCAAGAGTCGCAAACGGCAACAATCACTTTCTCCTCCATGCTGCAGTTCACCCCGGACTGCACTGCGCTGAGTTTGACCGTTGACAGTGATTGGTTGTTACGTTACACATGTCACTCAGTGGCCACGCTGTTGAACGCTGATTGGCTGTCATCACGCGAAATTCGTGTCAAAGTTTAAATATTTCAACTCGTGCGAATTTGTCACGCCACAAATCCTCGTGAACGCACTCGCCTGTGCACGGCGAAAGTGTGGCGCGACAAATCAAAAAAATTCGCCCGATACGCGTCTATACGTTCACTTTGTAAGGGATCTTGTCGCCCGTTGTGTTTGGTGTGAACGCACTGGAGAAGTTTCAAGACAGACAGCCAAAATTGACATTTTTATTCAGACAATAGCCGGTCCTTTTGCTTCCTATAAAAAGCATGTTTGTGACACTGGATAACGATATGGATACATAATCTAGCCTGCATGTGGAGGGCCACATAAGGTAAGAAATTGGTATACGTAAACTTTGCTGCTGGTTCTGTTTGCTCGTGATGACCTGGCCAAAGGTTACCCACGGTCCGAAGCGATTGTGATCTGATTCTGGTTGGTGCTCCAGCTAATATGCATTAGATTGCAGGTAGTAGCAGCTACACACGGTGCGATTGCTATGCCAATGTGGTTATAGTTGTTTTGTCTGATTGAGATATGTGACGACTTGGAGTCTGGTAGGCCTATCCTGACATAAATATGTTCTCGCATAACCTGTGTGATTATCCTAAACTGTAGGGGATTTTATTTGCGGGCAATTTGCTGATGATGTTGTAACGAGTGAAGTCTACATTGGTCCTTCGCAAGTGTTTACTGGTGGTCATGATTTGGCAGATGCAATTCTCCTCTGGGCGCTTGTTTTTTTCTTCTTTTTTTAATGCAGCATAACGTATGCTACCAGCAGCCCTTGCTCGTCTTCAAAAGGCTGATGCTCAGTACCTCGTTTCATTTCGTACCCCCTTTACAGTCTGGCATTGTTTGTCTGGTAAACTTTGTTGATGTCAAGATAAGTGTTAAATTGCCAACACTGTTCTTTGTCCTGTGTGTATTAGTATTACATATCCTATGTTGTTTCCAACGCCGTTTTGCAAAACAAGCCAAAACACAAACTGTGGTTTTCAACTTTTATTGTTCGAATAGGATTTTCAACACCTGACAATACACTGTAGAGCATATTGTAATGCAGCGTTGAATGGATGAATAGCTTACATAAGGGTACCCAGCACTTTTCAAACCACACTCAAGCTGGTTATTGTCCCCACCACTTCTAAAAACAAACTGACGCCCTTGGGAAGGGGTAAGGGGTAGAAATGGGATTGGGCCTAATTATCCTGTGAGTCCCACCTCTGGTGAAAGTTTTGCCTTTGCAGAGTCTCTACTTTCAGGAACAGTAAAGCATCTTCAAGCACCCCTGCGGTGCAACCCGGTCTCTTTGCCCAGCACCAACTTTCGGGATGTAAATCCTCTGAACCAGCTCAGGAAAAACCTCTGGGTTATCGACTCTCACACTCTTTGTTGTTCTGGCTCTTCTGGTTATGCTGGGTTCAAGTGGTTCTTCGTCTTTATATTGCTGTTTGTGCATATTAAAAAACACCAGAAAACCTCCCAAGGAAAAAGGGAATCTGGAAGTGCCCAGTTAAAAGGCCATCTCAGAGTTTCTCAGAGAAACTTTAGGAACGAGCCCTCAATATGGGCTGATCCTAATTGAATTCCATTGAGCCCTGAAGGAACTAATGACCTCACAGCTATGTCTAATAGCTTGTGGGCAAAGTGGACGTTTGCGATTAAGACTCTACTTCGATGCATCATTTAGTCGACTCGCCCGATTCTGAAAAGGGCCGTTGATGATGTTGGACCTGGTGTAATATACCTTCTTTTTGTTGTAGACAAACAACCTATTAGACGACATAATAGTTTTCCATCGCCCAAACCCTGAGTCTGCACTCCACTCCTCTGCCCCGCTACATTGGGAATTATTTACTGCTCCTAAGTGGAGAAATGCTGACAGTCACACAAGCCCCGTTTGCAATTACTCGGAAAACAGTATTCCTCCTAGACCTGGCACCATTTCCTTGACATTGCAAACTCCACCGCTACCTATTACGATTTTATTGACCACAAAATTCATAGATAAATAAATACCCTGTGGTCGCTTCCTGAAACCCATTGCCAAATCCAATTACTTCCACATCAACCGCAATAAAATGGAAGCGTGTGATTGGTCAAAGCAAGGTTCTCTGCATGAAGTGGCTCATGAACCGCTAGAGGAGCACCTATTGAAGCCTTAAAATTCACACTTTGAATAAATACAGAGGCATTTATAAAAAAAAAGCAGCAAGACAAGCTGGATGAGACAGTGGGCCGCCCCAGTGGGATGTCTTTCAGTTTTTTCCTCAATACTCACAGGCGGGTTGGCAGGAATCCCTGCCTTTTTTCTCAGACAAAGGGAAGAAAAACTGTGCACGATGGTGAATGTGGAGACTGTAACTAGCAAAGAAAATATGAAGCTAGGCGTTTTGTCATTTGTAAACAACTGGTTGACTTCATGTTTGAACCGGGACAGGAAAACGCTAGAAGACGACATGGATGCTTAACCTAGCGGCGACTGCACTCGCCTTGGTTCAAATCCTTCTGTCAACACAATTCTTGTCTGTTGAGGAAACCTGAAGCAAGCTTTGTGGCTGCCAGCGACCAGGGGTTGCACTGTGGATCCTTGGCATGCTATCTGACCTTTGAGTGAATGGGAAATGTCCTCCAGAGATCAATGGAGGAAGCACGTGAAAAGGAATGCCTTCATCTACCCACTTCAGTTTCGGCCAATCCCCCCGTAAAATCTACGACCTGTTCACCATCCTGAACAGATTGATGCCGAGATTTATTGAGTAACAATTCATTTTTGGGACAGGTACATTCCTCATGTTTCATCGAGAATGCAGGTCACATACTTACAATGGTTTAGCACTGTTGACTCTGGTTCTCTCATTGATAGAGTTGGAGACATTCAGAAGGAAAAGCCTTCAAAAGAGAAGAAAAACCCACACATCCTCTCCACTCCACTTTTCGAAGAAATATTCTGGCTAAATTCTCTTTCAATTTAGTCAGAGGTCTAAATAATCAGCTTTCGGAAAGGGTGATATAGTGCCTGTTTATAGCTTAATGTTGGAGACGGTTATACATTTAAAGATGTAGGGGAGATTAAAGGCTTTTAATCTGTCTGGAATCAATAGCAGCAGATATATTAATGAGGGTCAGTTATACATTTTAAGATGTGGGGGAGATTTCAGGACTTTTAACTGCCTGGAATCAATGGCAGAAGATATATTAACTTGGGCCATGTGAGGCGGAGGATACGTCTAACTTTATGTTTAACGTGTATTAGTTTCACAAGTGTGCAGTGTTGTTTCCCTTGCTGCTGTAGGATACTGTGAGAATAAGTAGATATACAATTGAAAGCAGCGCAGCCTGAGCACCTGCTGCCAAAGTCATTATTCACAGTGAACCAGTGAACCAATGGGCCGCTTCTGAATTAATTTGAGGAGTGAACTAACCCAAATTAATCTCTGGAAATGGCATTCAATAAGCAGTTAACTAGTTGGATAATAAGCCACTGGCAATTCTATTTTCATCTAATAAAATGTTGATGTTTGCCCTTACATTTCTTAATATTAACAAATAAAAAGTACTTTATTTCATTCCGAATACAAGCAACACATAATTGTGATTCACGAGCTATACCGGAGAGCACTACAGAGCAACACTTCTCTAATCATGTGAGCGCAGTGCATTCGGTATATCCTAATGTATTTAATACCAGCAGACTTAAGTATACCCCCCCCCCCCCCCCCACACCATTTCTCTGTCTGTCCTCATCTCCACATCTCTGTCTCCCTCTCGCTCTCCCACGCACCCTCTCTCTCTGCATTCTCTACTCTCTCTCTCCAAATCTTTTTCAACCTATTCAAGATGAGCATACGTATATGCGACTTGCTTGGGGCCACAAGTGGGGCTTGAAAATCAAATCTATTTGATGTTGTACATTAAAAAGTACATTTGATGTTGTACATTCACCTTTATTCCGTTTCAGATTCGACATCTTTCCCCCATCGAGTTCAACTGATGAGTTGAAAGACCCAACACTCGCTTGTTGAATCACAAAATTGAACTCGATTTTGTTTCACTCTTTGGAATATTTGAAAAGTGGAAAGTGCTGACGTTAGAGCCGCCAGTAGCTTTCTGTGATAGGCCAGTAAGTGTGTTGAGGAGCCATGGAGAGCCATGTGGGGATGTTTGACGCAGTGTTGAGGGAGGTGCTTCATTATAGACCTGGTTCCATTGTGTCTCTCTCTGTTAAGCATGTGTACCTTATTACAGGATGGCGGTCTGGGTCGCACTATTACCTACCATGCTGCACTTAGATGCAAAGAAATAGACATACAATTTATTTGGTTATTTATTGTGAGCTGTCATGTCGGACACCAGATTTATTCTACAACTAGGTTGCATAATCGCAGTTTACAAACCTGACTGCAAGGTTAACAGCTGTGAAGACGAGACCATTGGCCAAAAGTTAAGCTCTGTATAAGTATTTATTGCACAATAGACCAACACAAAAACCCTCAGACATTGCCTGTTTTCATGTCCAGGACACAGCGACGGTGTCTCAGAAAAAAGTCCCTACCAATTAAGACACTTAAGACACGTTTCCACTGCAGGAACTTTCCCAGGAACTATGAACCATTGGAGGCACTCAGTGTGTGTCCACTGCAGGAACCAGGGTCTAAATTAAGTACAGGGGACATTATTTTTCCCAGCCAAAAGCTCTCTCCATGGGGGGGTAGTACTTTCCAAAAGCACAGGAACTTTGGGGGCCTTGCCATGCTGATCATCTTATTAGCCGAACGAATACTCAAAGCATATTTTTCAGCATCTCCAGCCACAAACCGACTGTTTTCTGTTCACTCCGACATCCAGTGAATCACACTAAGTCGCCTTATTGCTTCCATAGTGGTGAACTACATTCATATCATCAGCACTTTCTGTTATACGTGTTGATCATTCATCTCGATAGCAGTTGGCGCTACGAGCCAATGTTTACTTGCGCTGTGGGACGTGAATATAGGTTGCTTATGGTAACATGACCGTTTGCAGTAGTATCGCGTAAACGAGTAAATTTTTCTCGTAGTATTTATCAGTTTTTCATGTCCTTTATTCGTTATGTGCCTGACGTAAAATGACCTTTATTTGTCTAACCTTCATGGGTCTTTAGGCCGCGGTGGAAACCAAGACCATAAGGGGCTGAAGAAACCTTTTAGTCCCTTTTAATGTCATTCCTGGGACTAAAAGTTCTGGGGGATTTAGGTTGGAAACCCAGCTTTAAATATCAACTCTGTTAATCATACTCATCAGTGGCAGCTGTGTCTGCTCCTTCAACGAGCCACACCTGGCTCCCCAGGCACACCAAACGATGGCCACGCCCCCTCTTGCCTAAATTACTAAGCATGATTCAAGTCAATATTTGTGGGGTGTTTACTGTGATGAATTGCAATCTGCTGGCTTATTCTTCTTATTCTGATTTCATACAGCGGCGCCGTCATCGTGCTACAATATCAACGATTGCTGTTTGAATTGTTCCCAATCCCAATGTGCTACTCAGACATGCTTGTTTGAATGGACATGCGTTTTCTGAATAGAATCTCAGCCGTTACAGATTAAAAACTCAAACAAAGTAGAAAGAGGTACAAACTAGCCTCAGGCAGCCCAGAAGTTCTGTCCCACTGATGGACTGTGCATACAAAATGTTAAAAATATCCCTGACTTCTCCAGTTTCCTGGCATTGAACCGCTAAATGAAAATGGTGCTTTTTTAGAAGCGACCGTTCGGCAGGGACTTTTATATTTCTTTCTATGTTGAAGCTTACACCGAAGCATCCGTTTCCAGCCTTTATAGTCCAGCTTTATTCCTGGGGTATGGGCATGCACATGTGTATCTGTGTGTGTGTGCCCCACTTTCTGGGTTATAGCCGGCAGAAGCCTCTCAACGGTTGACAGCCCCACCATATCAGAAACAAGGATGGCTGCGGCTGTCCCTTTAGAATTACACAACGCTAAGAAAACATTATGTATTTAGCCCTTTTGGTTCTACTATGCTAGATGTGGACATAACGTTTTTTTTATTGTGAGCTATCCTTTCAGACACCTGATTTATACTACAACTCGGTTCTATATTTACATGTGCTACGTCATTCCTGAATTAATGCAGTATTGATCTTGACAGTTGTAGCTCTGACCCCTCAGTATTAAACACTTCTTAGATGACCGGGCAACCCGAAGGAACAACACTCTCTGGACTTAATGTGTTTTATGAAGAAATGCTTGTTTAACCCTTGGGTTTAACAGTGGGGGTGTCGTGTATGTCAATGCTCTGCAAACAATGCATGGACAGATGTTATCGTCATGTTTGCATCATTAACTGTGCTCAAGACCAGATTTATATTATTCTGAAACTTGATCGAAGCAAAGATTGTACTTACAAATAAATGGCCTAAGTTGCAACAACATTCAACATACTTAAAAAAACACTCTTTCCATGACAAATCAATTCTCGAACCACATCAGTCAATATTAGGTTAGATAATGTAAAGGATCTCCCCACCAAACGATAGGATGTCATCAGCCAACCTAGATAACAAGTTTGCATTGATTAAACCTGAATATAGTCAAAAGCATTACATTATTATACATCATTATCGACCACTCAAACAGCAAGACTCTTAGTAATGCATGAAATAAATTAGCCCACATTGATCATATTGCCCTCGAGGAAAGATTTGACCAATGCTGTGAGAGAACAAACACCAATGTCCGTGTGTAGAATTGTTAAAATTGCTTATCTATAAATTCTTGCCGCATTTGAATTATAATTATTTCAACATTTAATCAAATAATTTTTATATTAATTTATAACTTTTGCCCACTGCAACAGAAAACCTTGATGGGATAGTGTGCCTTTCTTTCGTCAGAAATAATTGGTCTGGACGACCAGCAGGGGAAAAAACAGCAGTCTGTTCAAGTTAATCAAGCGCAGAACACAGAGTGACCCCGATCACACATACTTCACCATTTCCAAAACAACCCTGAATGTACAAAGGTTTTGAAACCTTTATGCTGCTTGATGCACAACATTTTTTAATCACATTCATGACCTTGCACACAATTCACTTACGAAGACAAGAGTGGAAACAACCATCCTAGAAAACATTCTTTCAAACCGAGCAAATTTTGCGGTTTAGTGTTAAATGGCGACTAGCTCAAACCGGCGTGAACAAGAGGGCTTCATCTGCTGGGGGGGCTTGTAGACACAGACACCAATGATCAATTCAGTGTGTGACTGCTGCATGCTCCCGTTTCAGCACATTTAATTACACTGGCTAATTGACGGAGCCCCGATTGGCCGTATGTGCAAGCATATTTTAATAATTCACCCAGGGTCCCTGTCTGCAGGATGGATGGATTAATTACACTGTGAGATCTTTATTATTGGTGCAGTATTAGGTTGTGAATCAATCACAATTGATTTTGACTCGCTTAATTGAATAATTGTTGCTTCAATATTAGATTAGCCTTTGTGATAGTTTAACATTCTTCCACATTTAGATTCTTAGATCTACTTCTTTCTGACTTTCTGTGTTTCATTTGCTCTCCCTCAAATCTCAAGTGTGTGATACTTATACGGACGGACCGAATACTTCTTGACTAATGTCAGTCAGCAACAACTTCCCACAAACAATTCCAATACATTCTTCTAATTTGCTGTAACCGCAGTACAAATTCATTCAACAAAATCTGAATTTATGCAGCCCCTACAAACATAAAATCGAATATAAAACAAATAATTTCTCTTCAGCATTACAATTGCCTACGGACTCTCCAGAGGACCATCACTATGAATCTACTCGTACGTGCTTTAAGTTGCTCTGCATGTTTCCACATGAAGTGGTCGGGTTCGAACTCGGTGAATGAATAGTCAGAAACAGTTAGAGGCATGGTTTGTTTGCTGTTGCCCTACACCAACCCTACATGTGCTACTGAATGGACCATTTTCTCTCAAAGGATGTGTTGCCAGTCCTGCCAGGGGTGCCGTCATCAAAGGGCCCTAGTGTATTCCCTTATGAAATGGAAGACGGAGGAATATGAAATGCAATGCACTATCTTGTTCTTTTCAGCTCAACTTCTTTATATTTGTTATATTTTGTCTCATCTTAGTGCTTTTTCAGCCATAACTTTGATTTCCTGCAGGCAGTGACAGCCACACTGAAATAAATCCCTTTGTTGACATTATTTTTACTAACACAGATGCATGCCTATGAGCGAGAATAGTTTTCCACAAGCCTTGCAATTTAAGCCTCTTTTCTCAGCTAAAACTACATCTCTTGTGTTTACACTCTACGGAAATGCCCTAGAATAATAGACAGGAAAATGGTTTATTTTAAATATTATAATTAGGAGTATATTTTACCTTAACCCTGGATGACCTTCCTCTCTCTTTTTTGTCATTTAATTTCATATGAAAAATTTGTGTTGAATGCTGAATTATATGCTTTGAATGAATTACACAAAATAACTATTAACCTATAAACCGACTCGGGGGGGATGCAGTTTTGGTTCCATGTCTGTTTGTGCAGCTACTGTTCAAAATATTTGAATCTGCACAGTGCACATACATCTATACAAGTGTGCATGCATCATCTCTCTCTCTACCACACACACACACACACACACCACACAACACACAACACACAACACACAACACACACACACACACAAAACACACCGCTCACACCTCCTCAAATATTTATGAGTTTTCTGACTTAATCCCAGCTGTTTCCTCTTGGTGACTTGAACATCTTTATAGACTCCAGTAGTTACTCCTGACACGTGATGAATGGCAGAGGGAGCAGGGTGGATTTTAATCACTAGACCCTTCCTCTCTTCCCACTTCTGCACAGACTTTTAACTTTTTTGATCTTTTTTTCTGTCTTCGCAACAACAACAACAACAACAACAGCATAAACATTCCATCACATCCAGGGACATAAAGGTGTCCGTTCACCACTTCCTGGGTAACAACATCCTATCCCATCCTGTCCCTGGTCCTCCTCTGACCTCTGGAAAACACTTGGATCGGACTACAATGAGGCTCTATCCTTCGGCCCTGATTCCTCAGTTCCCCTTAGAAAAACCTGGATTGTTTCCAACCACTCTGCTCTTCCCACGACCTGTCATCGACAGCTTGAGATGCCCTTCAAAACAACACCTTGTTTTGTATCAACGGTTGCACTCTAACGAACGCTCTCTGTAGCCCATGCTGTTATCTAGAGAGTCTCCACAGCCTACTTCATATTATGACAGCCTCTTCAACCTTCAACACAACCCCCAGAATGCATCAAGACACCCTGAAGCAGCTACTACGCCCATGGATGCATCCACACTCCCTGGTTCCCTGTGAACTTCAGCCGTCATTTTCTTGACATCCTTTAGGTCTAAATAATATCCATCTATGGGAAACTTCAAGTCTTGCAGAGGAGGCTAGGTATTATGGGATAGCATCAGATCAGCTCTGGTCCCTCCTACTCTACCGAAAAGCAATTTTCAATCTCTTACCTTCTGTGAGCTGCTTACGTCGGTTCACCAGGGAGATATCCCTACCTGGGAAGTCATTCCAAGAATTCTCCCTCGCAAGATTTGAACGCCTGGGAATGAGGTTAATCAGCGTCAGGCTACTAGCACCCCCTCCTCGAATCAGACCCTGTCTAGATGTCAACACAATGTTTGTCTGCCCGACCTCTGTGTCAGACCAAAGCAGAGGGAGGCTGCCCTCATCACAGACACAAATAACCTCATCACAGCTCATTAATATCACATTAATAGCCTCAGTCCTTCTTGACCTCTCTGCTGCACTTCCTAGACCGCATGTTTAGTTACCTATTTGTTGTTGGAAGAGCTCTCCCCTGGGGCCTATAGGTTCAACCTGATAGATCCAGCCCCTGAGTCAACCACAGCATAACCTCTATGTTTGGGCCCCACTTCCATCGACTCACTCTTGGTGAGATGATCCACTAGCACTAGCTGTCATATCAACTGTCATATTATGCAGATGATACCCAGCTTTACTTCAGAGATTATGTTGGTTGCTGACAATACACTGTTCTGCTGGGTTGGGGATATTCCATGACCATCAATAGATGCTACATTGGCCCCTAGTAATGAAGGGAACCTGGGTTTCCTTCTGTATTCCAGTCCATTGATTTATTGGGACTGGATTTGCAGAGTTTGATGGTTTGCTGCTAAAATAATGTGTCTTCAGAATAAGGGTTAGATGACTTGCTCAGGGAAACCTCAACACTCACTCACCCTCCATACCTTCTGAGCTAAGCCTACCCTGCACCACTCTTGCCCCTATCACTGACTTCCCAGGACAGTGGACCCATGTCACTGCTACATCCTCCTTCTCCTCCTCCATGCACATGTTTTCCATAGCTACATCCTACCTCTTGGATGTAGGTGTGGATGAGTCTCCTTACCTACTGCCCACCCAGCACACCAGGCAACAGACTTTGTGGGACAAAGCCTCTGGACCACACACCCAGTGGAGATCTGGTAATATAGGCTTATAAAAGCAAGAATTATTTTTAAAGCGCTGGGCCTGTTATAGCTGCTTGTTTATTTGTATTTTCCTCACTGCAAAGTGCCTTAAGGGAAGGCTTTACAGCCCCAGTAGTAAAGAAAATCAATACCTTTGTTGTGAACAGGATTACGGTTGAAACTAAGGTTGTAAATTGCATTACAATGAAATTCATTTATATTACACACACGTAGATGATGTGTCATATCCCGACTCACGCTCTATGTTAAGCACTTGGGTCTTTAAAAGTGGTATATAAATGCAATCGATTATAATTGTGTGTGTGTGTATATATATATATATATATATATATATATATATATATATATATATATATACACACACACACATCATCCCTGTTAGTTCTAGAATGAATGTGGTTCTCTATCTCTGCCATTGTATTGATTGTCTGCCTCAGGGTCGTTCTTTTTAACTTGGAGCATCGATCCTTCCGTGGAGCCTAGAGGCTGTTGCCACTCATCAATCCCCCCAGTATTGTAGCGCTTATGTGGGCGAGGGCACTTAATTGGCTGTGGTTCCCTGGATGGAATGACGTGCTTGATTTGTACAGCGACGATCAGGGGAAATAATAGGCCTCTGCTGGTGAAATCTGAGCATTGTGTTTCCCAGTATCTTGCTACATTCAACCCTGTAAGGCTTCAGGAAGCACAGATTAAATAACTTCCCAAAGAGTCTTCAGCTTCTCCCCTCTGGTCTGTCAATGGACAATTGATATTCAGGAATCCTTCGGCACCAAGCGATTTGAAATGGAAATGCATCAACAAAGTTTGAAGCTAAGGCCCTAATCAAATCTGTTGCTTGACACATGAGCAGAGCCGAGGTAGACCTACGATCCCACGGGGTGGATATACAACAAGTACAAGTCAGTGGAAGTAAATCAGTGGTGGACAGTAACAAAGTACAAGCAATATGTTACCCTAACTCTTTAGCGTATCTGTACTTTAATTGAGTATCATTATTTTGCAAAACTTTGTACTTTTACTCAACAACATTTTGGTGGGGAAAATCCTACTTTTTCCTACTTTCTACTTTTTAAAACCTGTCGTTCCTTTCAACGTTCCTTTCCGAGACATGCATGCTGTGTGTGTTTGTGTGTCTGTCTGTGCTTGGCCCCTGCGTGCGGGTGTGTGTTTGTGTGTGTGTGTGTGTGTGTGTGCGTAAGTCTCTGTCTGTGAGCAGCATGCGTGACCATAGACAATTAGGTGTAAGTGTACCAATCAGAACACATCGTGATTCGTGCAGTTTTGGCGGTTTTCTCCCAACTTTGCTTCCGTCCTCGTATCGTAAAATAACGGAAAAAGCACCAGATATTGAAACTGAGCCCCCATGGCCATATTTAAGCAAACTATTTGAAGTAGTGGAAAGGAAGAACGACTCGTTCATTTTTAGGTGCCTTCTCTGTCTGCTTAAGAAACAAACAATTTCCTCTTTCAAGAATTCGCCATCCAAACTAAAGTAACACATAGAGGTAATAATTATGATCATTTCAAATTATATCAGTACCAGATATCACAAAAAGAATTGTATTTAGAGTGGTGTTTCTTTAACCATAAATAAGGATATAAATGACTTTGGAATTACATTACACCAAATTACTTTTACTTTTGTTACTTAAGTACATTTAAAGCCAAGTACTTTTATACTTTTGCTCTAGTCGACGTTTAAATGGAGTACTTTCACTTTTACTGGAGTATTATTTTACACTAGGTATCTCAACTTTTACACAAGTACGTGGTCTGTACTTCGTCCACCACTTTAAGTCTCATAGCTTGGTTTAATTTATATTTTCCTGACAATGTTCGCATAATGTCTTGATGTGAAATCTTAACTTTAGACTAATTCAACCTTTATCTTAAGCCGTTCAATCTCTTGTCTCCAATGAGCCTAACTTTAAGGGGTGGAGGAAAAGCAGATCCGGAGAACCTAGATAGACTGAGAACCTCAAAAATCCAGCTGAGGAAATATAGACCTAGTGTGCCACGGCAACGGCACTTACCAACAAAAGATTCATTATGATTGTTATGATGATTCCGAGGATGATAATAATAGTTTTATTTTAAGCTATTTTTGCAGTAGATATAATGACAAGATGCATAAACGTTACTCCCTGAAGTTTGGCTACCGCATATTATTCAGCTTGAGTAAGAATCATCAAAGGGAGATTATTATTTTCTCTTCAAAGAGTCAGTCAATCAAAATGTAAGGCTAATTGGGGCCTGTGGACTTGATGAGAGAAAGATTATACTGTGTACCAAGAATTGGTTGGTATTCGGGTGCTTGAACTAAAATGTTGGAAAATTAAAAGCAAACAGAAGTCCATCCGGGTGAAATAACTGTTGTTTGAATAGGGAATATGTTGATTTGTATCATTGCAATTTATTTAACTGCATAAGTATTTGCTGCATTTCAATCCAGGGTATAGGCTTCCAATAATTCAAGGTCAAACAACACTTCCTGGTTGAGCATAACACATCCCCCTGCCTTGCCTCTTAATGAACACAAAATAGGCTATTACATCATCATGAGGCAAGAAGTAATGACAATCATATTTACGCATTTTGAACTGAGAACAATCATCCCCATTCTGTGAATGAGCAATAGAAAGTAACACAGCAGAAGCACTATTGCAAGGACCTTGACATGATGTCGGTAAACATTCAGCTGATGAACTAAATGTGTTGCGTCACAGACCTACGATTAACACCGCGTGGATCAATCGTTCATGTTGCTCCCCGATTCTCCCTCCCCGTGTGCCATCAGTCACTGGAGTCCGGCGCAGTAATATAATTACTGGTTGGTGGGAAAAGGATCTGCTTGGTTTATACAAGCACTTGCTGGCATGCATCCCCGCACACGTGCTGCTTGGGAGTTTGACCGTCGAACACACAGACGGCAGGAGCGTGGTGTCATGTGGGGTTATCTAACCCAATCCAATGTTGGCTCAGTGTCACTTCAGAGAGCTTCAGTTAACCGAATAGGACGACTCAGCAAGAAACAACAACAACAGCGGGAGGCAGCGTAAAGAGTGTTTAGATGTGTAGTTGTTCAATTGTTTTTTTTTCTCTTATGCTTACGTTTAATCAGTTTAAATGTCACCCGGGGCTTTCACATGTGTTCTCTCTCAGGAAAAATCCTAGGAGAATCACAAATATGGCAAGCGAAAAGACAATCAGAAGGATCACAAAGAATTCAAACTGCCAGAGGCTCAGATGTAATTTAGGAATCTGATGACACTCCCAACTGAAAGACAGTAAGCCAAAACAGCCATGAGGGAAACATGTCTTTCTTTGAGAGTAATGTTCAAAACGTCAATACAGCAGCGTTTCATTAAAAATGAAGGGTGTTGGGCTACAGCTCAGAGGATTCTGGCATCTTGCTGGGATTGCTTGGCCAGTATCCTTTCATCGGAGTCAATAAAACATGTGCCCCGTGGCAAGAATTGGCTTGTATTTGCTAACTAAACATACAACAAACACAGAGAGGAGAGGGGCCAGTGAGGTGGTGGTGGTGGGGGGGGGGTGAGGGGGCTCGACTCCTCTGGATGACGGATTACTTATTACTCACCCTGGGCCCCTGCCCGGCCCCCCCCTAAACTCAGGGGGGTTCTCATCAGAGCATGACGCGTGATGATGATGTCACAGAGTTTACGTTGCTGTCCAGAGATGGCTTGAGTAAGGTTGAGTACTGTTGAGTAAGAGTGAGCTGGACGTTATCGGGAAGTACCCGACAGGTTGATGAAAGAAACCTGACACGATAGGGAGGGGTCTTGAATCACCCTGGAGGGGGTTATTTTTTGCAATAAAGACAAGCTTGCGTCACATTATCCCACTTGTTACACAGCTACTTTCTAAATAAATCATTTGACGCAAAAAATAACGAAATAAGTTTTAACGATTTAAAAAAGACACTTCTGCTACAAAATAATAGTCTGTTCGATTCTATGGTTGGAAATAGCGTCCAGAGCAACAGTCTGTTATATATTATTCACGGCCTAGGATACAGAAATAACAGATGTGCCATAACTGACCAATCAGAATCTAGTATTCAAGCAGTGTTATAATCTTACATATAAATTACAATGCCCCATGGTTTATCAATGGTACTTTGGAAAAAGTCTAATGGTGGCAGTTGCATAAGGGAAAAAAATATTTTACATTTCCATATCAGTTGGTTGACATGTTGTCAGGATGTGGTGAATAGTCTGCATAAAAAGGTCTGCAAACCCCCCTGAAAAAATGGCAAATAGCAAAATAAAGGAATGCACCCCCAAAAAATGAGGTTTGAGGTTTGAGGTTTCATAACAACCAGCCATGGCATGGTACTGAGTTTTCCAATCAAAGCATGTTCCTTCTAAGTGTTAGCCAATTAGAGGGGACGTTCTGACTCGCATCTTTCAGGGCTGCTCACAAAAAGTCGCAGCCTTGCTGGTTTGGACATCCAAACTGTCGAAAGTGCCGGGGCCTCAGAGGGGGATAAACTGTCCCCATCAAATATTTAGCCATTTTTCTTTTGTATTTTTCAGTGTGTGAAATTTTCTTTATCACACCACTCCATGGCTGACCTACCTTTTGATAAACCTTCGACAAAGGCCCACAAATGTAATTTATACATTTCAGTTTAACAGTATTACATGATTAGATTGTTTACCTGAATTTATAGCATATTCCTTTCAATAAAATTGCAAACCAAATCAATACTCTTAAACCGTTTCAGGAACGGCAGTAGGGGCGGCAGTAGCTCAGGAGGTAGAGCGGGTTGGCTGGTGACCGGAAGGTTGCTGGTTCAATCCCCGGCTCCTCCTAGCTGAGTGTTGAGGCGTCCCTGAGCGAGACGCCCCACCCTGACTGCTCCGGGCAGAGAGGTGTGGCGTCCCCTGTCTGTATAAGCTATCGAAAGGAATGACGATGGTGACCCATCGTCACTCCCGAGTTACTCCTGAGGAGACTCGATAAAATGAAATGAAAATGAATGTTTTAGGAACATCCAATGGGCATTTTACCTTTGACCTCAGTAGTTGTTCATCTGTTCAGCCACACACACACCATTGTGGAAATGGCCTCTTGATTGGTTATATACCCTAACAAATACTTTGACTTAAATCAATGAAGCCGATAACTTGTATCAGATAAGCTGGAGCTGCTGAATCAGTGGGACAAGCATTCACCCACTGTCACCCACTTGCATTGACTTTGATATCTAGAGCGCTGCAGTTTGAACAGCACCTTTAGGGAATTATCGATCATGTACAATGTCAACCTCATATCTACTCAGAGATAATAAACAATGACTTTCAGGGGAAATTTCAAATTCAATTATGTATGACTAAATAACTTTTCCCATGATGTGTAAGGCCCTCTTTTGTTAAAATTGCATAATGACAAGTTCCCACCTCCAGCTGACTGTGTGTGTGTGTGTGTGTGTGTGTGTGTGTGTGTGTGTGTGTGTGTGTGTGTGTGTGTGTGTGTGTGTGTGTGTGTGTGTGTGTGTGTGTGTGTGTGTGTTCGCTTGCGTGCGTGTGTGTGCATATGTGCATGCATAGGTGTGTGAGTGTATGGACCTGTCTGCCTCAGTTCTTCGTCTAGTGTCCGACCTTGATCATTTCCCAATTACAATCATTCTCTTTCAAACAAAGCTTAATCAGACCTATATTCTTTTTCTCTCAGTCGTCTCTGTCTGTCTGTCTCACCCCCACACAGACATGCACCTTTCACAACCATGCACTCATACACACACACACACACACACACACACACACACACACACACACACACACACACACACACACACACACACACCACACACACACACACACACACTCAAACAGATAAAAACCCACTGCCGTGCGTTGACGTGTCTTGTAACCAGATCCCTGAGCTTATGACACCACAAACCCCTGCTCCACACCACCCCCCATTGTGTTTCCCCGCCCTGTCCTCAGGCTGATGCTGAAATTGTGCGATAGGGCGAGCGAGTGAGGTAGGTGGTGAGAGAGACAGAGAGAGAGACAGAGAGAGAGAGAGGGGGGGGGGGGGGGGGGGAAACAACCTTTCCGTTGTGCTCAACCACATATACAGAATTTAATACATTATTCAACACTAGGGAATGAACATTTGATTCTTCCAGGAATTTTGCAGCAATATGTGCCAATAATTGAATGCATTTCACTTGACCTGTGAGTAGAATGGGTCAACCATTACATAATGTGCCATCATCAACATTTATTTTCTTCTTTTCATCCAGCTCGTTGAGAAGGGTAAACACAGAGCTGGGTTCTCCATGTACTACGTCTATTGTGAAATCATTCGCAGCAACAATAATGTTTTACTTTTTATTTTCTGTGCTTGGTTCTCTCAAGGTTAGAAGCTGCATAATGTCCAAATTATACTTAAGGGGTTTGTTACAAATTACTACTTTAGTTTCTGGAAGTGCAAATGTCCTTTCCCCATGGAACCTATTGCGCCTCTGATGATATAACTTATACCAATGACTTGTTTGCCGGTAATCACATTGTCATTGACTTTGATATGTGTTCATAATGGGCATGGCCCAAACTAGAAAGTGGCTCCCTATAATGACTAGTTCTCAGATTTGCATAAAGATACATAAAAGGGCATAGGTTGCATGCATTGGTGCCGATTACTCATAATTAAGAGAGCTGGAAGTGTCCCTTGGAGTGCATAACAATGGGTGTGTGTCGGAAATCAGCAATCAGCCATCATCTCTATGCACCATAAATACACACAGGCAGACGAGAGGTAGGTAAAGCAGCTGGCGGATGTGGGAGGGTATTGAAAATGGCAGCAGGACCCAGGCAGGCAATCCACAGCGGATTACTCCACCGCTGAAAGTTTAGAGTCCCTCTCACTTCCACGTTCTATAGAGCAATCTCATCATCGACAAACAAAACCTTTCCAGTCCATCGCAGTGTTTTAGGAGAGGGCCTTCGAATTCAACAGCAAGGCTTGATCCAGATGTGTTTATTAATGATGTCCTTGTCCAAGGTTTGTTCCTCTGAACAGGCTAATGCAGAGATTACTCTGATCGACCAATCAGCCACTCCCTTTGGGATAAAAAAAACATCCAAAATGAATGTCTCTACCACAAGAAATATGAACAGGAGGATTGGGCCGACATGGGATGATAGAGGGCCATTACAAGACTATTTTTATAGAGCTTAGTGTAACGATTCAACTCTCCAACCACGTGTTTTCCACAGCTACAATGAACAATTGGGAGCTGCGTTGGACAACAAGCCAGGAACATGCAATAGTGATTATTACAACTTTGTTTTATGCGTAAATGTATTCAACGAAGCGTGAACTTTCAGTTCACTTATCTTGCATGCACTTAAATTGAGTGTGAAATTAGTTTATATATTTCTTTATTTCTCATTTATATAATGCCGATATTTCTTTGGTGAATTGGATGTTTGGAAGAGTTTATGCCTCATTAGACAATAGAACGTTTATTAATTAGATGTGGGCACACTAATCTCTCTATTAACTTTCTCGATAAGTATATAAATAGGGTTGAGGCGTTTTACGCATATTCAACTGGAATCAAATCATACAGATAAGATGAAATGAGAGAGAATCAGGACAACCCATTCACAACAGGTATAACCCTAATATCACAATAGAAAAGATACATGAAAAATTGTGTTGAACACGTGCTTTACCGGTAAAAAATATTGGTCAGAATGAACCACTACAGTGTGTCATTATACCTCTTTCCAAGGAAAACTATTTCCAAGGATCTAGTTATCAATTCTTAGTGAGAATCATCAAAGAGCAATATATTCTGCTGCGGGTGTGTTGCGCTTAACACATTCCTCATGACTAGGTTTATGACCTGCATTGGTGTTAATAATGGCAAGACCACAGTCGTGTGATTTAACACAGCTTAGGGAAAGGGGGGGCTGTAATTATGAGCGTCTGAGGTGAACCTACAGGACAAAGCATCCGGGGGTCCATGTCCCACTGCAGCATGAGGGCCCCTGATTGCCTTCTTGTGATGATGGACATGGTTCACGGTGGCTTGGTCACCTAGCCACACTGAAACCAATGCTTCCAACTGACAGCCCAACCATCTCCGACCCTCCCCCCGCCCCTACCTCCCCACCCCTCCACCCGCCATTTCCTCTTCCAAGTTGGTGGCTGATCTCACACCTTTATTTTAGGCAAGGGGGTGCAGTAAGGGGGGGGGGGGGGACAGAACTAAACAAACAAAGACGTCCAATGGCAGTATACTTTGAATTCTTCAGGGATATCTAACTGACAAAGCACAAACTCAACAACAACTGACACGGAAATGATTGTGTGTTTGTTAGTGCGGCTAGTTGGGGGGGGGCTGTCTAAATCTATGTGAGCTGCACAGTTACTCTGTGTCTGTGT
>NC_079424.1:11523991-11596491 GCF_026213295.1 Gadus chalcogrammus
ATTGTTGAATCGATTCCTTTCAGATGAGCTATGATAGAAAATGTGCGACAGAGTTTGAACCAACAATCATTTCCCAAATGTGATTGTTGAAATACTTTTTCCATTTAGTGTTTCTCTCTCGTTTTCCCATGTACACACACTTGCAACACAAAAACACACACACAGGAGGATCATCCATTTTCCTCTCCGCTCTTTTTAAATTAGTATTTAGTACGGTTTGCGTTTTGGTTAGCGCTCAGCAAAAGGATGAGCTGCTTGTGTTGTAAGTCTTGTGTGTTTTCAGTGCCATGAATTAGAAGCAGGGGCACTCTCGTGTTTTGTTTTGTGTAAAAAATAAATAACATGGAATATGCCAGAAAGTGACACCTTCTCTAGAGGAGGATTTTAAATTGGCTCCTGATGCATAAGGCCCATGCCTCTGTTCTTTATTACTAGTTTTAAATTTTCATACAACACAGCCTTATGAAAATAGCTGTTCTCCTAATCCATGGTGAAAGGCTCAAGTTATTATGGTGCCTCCATTGCTGCTGCGACCACTTCTGGAAGCCTTAATGCCATCTGAAACCACTTTTATGTACTGTACACTCACCCTACTGCTCATTGTGCCCTGGTAGGCTGACAGACTGTTGGTTTCCTTCATAAGCTTCTCTCCTTTCATTGGCTACTGTCTTTTCACACTGTATCAGTGCTGCCAGTGCCAAGAGTCTTGCCTTTTCTTGGTAACGGTACCCTGCTCCATTCAAATCCATGCTATTAGCTCCTGTAGGTGATGACAGCTCAAACAATTAGAGGCGAAGCACTATGTATGTTCCCACGTTCAACATAAATCTGCTTTGGACCCCCTTGCAATCTGTTTTTCATTAAAGTAAGTTTTTTTAGTAAGCCATTTCAGGGCTACCTAATCCTAGTTTTGTTTCTTTTTGGTATTTCCTTATGAGCTGGCTTTATGATTGACTTTGAGGAACAAAGTAACATTTTGGCTAGGTTATTTCTGGAGCTTTTGTGAGCTGCCGTGTTCCTTTTTTTGGTATTTAAGTTCCCCCTGTGTAAATGGCAGCATTGGAAATGAGATGGTGCCAGTACCATGTTCGGTAACATTTTCTGAGACCAAACTCAATTGCAGAGTCATGGTGAAATCATTTGGAGTGATAATGGGAAATATTAAATCCAGAAACATGAGAAATGCTCTCTGGGGTATTAAAAGGAAACTGGGTCAGTAGGGAGAGACATTTTAGTCTAGTCAGGATGAATTAATACATTTAGCCCGAATTAAAATATCATTAAAATGTATGGTAAAAGAGTTAACTAAGGTATGCATATCTGCACAAGGTAATATTGTGAGGGTAATGGTTAATATAATAATGCTTATTACTTGATTAATTAATATAAATGAGTGGTAACAAGATTATAAGTTAGCTGTTACTTTATTTGACTATGGTTACACATTATAACACATTATACAGGTCCAACATCTACAGTTAAATTGCCAACCACTTTTTTTACTCTTGTTAAAGTATAGTTTAAATAGTGTAACAGTCCCCATACAATAAAATGTAACTTGATGGCTTAAACGTCCCTTCAGACCTTTATACTTTGCCTGAGCTTACTGTAATATGCTGTAATAAGAAATTGAGTCATAAATGAGTCCCTTTGTGCTGGCTCCTCATCATTATAAGTATGCATGGTCCAAGTTTGTTCAGGGGGAGGAAGAGAGTCATGTATAAGAGGAAGTCTTGGGAGTCCGGACCTCGGTAATTTTTCTAGAGATAGAATTAGAAATCAGAAACTGTTTACAAAATCAAATTAGCAGTTGAGAATTTCTCAGAGATGAGTAAACGCAGTTGAAACTAGCCGAGCGCAACCAACACATTATTTTTCAAACCTATGTCCCTGGTAAGATGGCCACATGTTTACTAGTAGCAGGTTGTACCACTGTTTTGAAAAGCAGGTGATGTCAGGGGCTGCTAGGATGGAAATGTCCACATGTTCTTTTCTACAGCTCAGGGGTCATTTGTGGACTACATTGGAAAAAATGCAGTGTTGATTTACATAATTGATGATCATCATGTTTGTTATTTTATAGTTGCCTGTATGAAAAGGCGGTCCACTATTTCTCTTGCAACTCTGATGTAGCTGTAATAAAATAATAGAATATGAATAGACATTTTTAAGAACAACAGGGAAATATTGTCATAAAATATGCTCTGTGGAGTTCTACAATGATTGGTTGTAAATTTGTCAGTTGTGTCAAACTGGTTTAAGTTTGAGGTATTGTTTAGTTTTTGAACAAGCAGCTCCTCAGTGGAGAGGAGATTAACCAGAACACAGCGTGTAACAGTACTGGAATAACACGCTGTGATACACACTGATGGGAAACAGATTGGACATCCACTTTCCTCTAAAGTAAGAACAACATTCATTCCCCCAAAAATATGTTTAAATTGATGAGCTTTTAAGGGTTTGGTAGGATAAACCTTTTTTCTTGATGCGTATGATTTATCATTTTATGTTGAATACCAGTGCAGTTACACTGTGATGAACACTCAAATCAAAGGGGACAGGCTGAATAATTGGACACGGATGCAAAAATAAACAAAGATCGATCACAACATATAGTCTTGCTGTGTGCATTGAGAAATCATCATCTTTGCCCAGAATCTCAAATGCCTCTCCGGTATCCCTGTAAGTAACGGCAGTAGAGTTGTATACCAAGTGCGTCGTTTGTCATAGCCAGACGGGAAAGTACCTATTTTCTCACTCAGTTGCATTTTAATCTCTGCAGGTGCTTCGTGTGCCTGTCTGCCTGCCTGTCTACGTGTGTGCGTGTGTGGTGTTTAGATAGTGCCAGAAAACTTATGAGAAACTTTAGACAATCCATCCAGTGAATTGAAGGCAGCAGTGATGTCTGTGTACTGACACCAGCCCCGGACTGGCCTCCGGGAGCACCGGGAGCTTTCCCGGTGGCCAGGCCTGCTTAATGACCTGCAGATAATAAAAAAAGAGAAATGGCCCTCTGTCAGGCTACTGAACTTAGAAGCAGTCCAGGCCAGTGTTTCTAGCTGCTGTGGCGCGATTGTTCGTTAAATGCAAACTGTCAAGCATTACCGCCGCTTGAAGATGGATGGGTGGAGCAGAGAGGGAGAGGGAGAAAAAATAAGGGAAAACCCCTTGCTGCAGATATCGACAAAAGGTTTTCATGCATGGGACCACCAGGTTAGTCAGTAATGAACATCGTCCCCAGTGTTAAAGCTGCCAAGAAACTGAACAATCAATAAGAGAAGTGGTTGTCTCAAATACATTTGTGGCATAATTGGCATATCTGGTTGAGTTAGTGTGATCAATATTGTTTTAACAATACATGCCTTTTGTTGAAAATTGCAGTCAGTGAGCTGCTAGATTGAGCTAATGATTGTATTGTTAAAACGATTGAGGCAACGTCTCCTTTCTTCATTTTGTGTGCGAGTGCACGCCACATACAATAACCCATATGAGTCCCACTATCCGGGCGCCTGTATTGTTGAAAGGTTTGTGTTGGTTAAAGGGCTATTTTAACTTTGGATGGGTAGCGTGTCAGTTAACTGAACATGGTATTGTGTTCTCGCTCTGTTCTTTGAATAGGTCTGGAACTGTATTATAATAATCTTAAATTCAAAAATATGTTGTGCTCTTGCAGGTATTCTTTTTGAAGGTGCAGAGAGTAGCATTGCTAGTGCCACAATATTACTGAAAAATGGATGAGAGGAGCCCACTTGTTCAGAGCCACCTGCAGGTTCACAACATCTATTGGACATTTTATTTGAATAATGTATACAATCAAGGGTATTTTATCGTGGAAAAAAAGGTTTTCAACAGGTGTACTCAAACCTTTGATGGTATATATCAGTCCACTGAAAAGGGTACTGGGCTCTTACTCTGTTCTCTGGATAGGTGGAGACTGGAGAGAGTAGCAGTGCAAGTCTAGTGCTAGTTAGGCAGTCGCCTTTGGAGAGAGAGATGGGTCTAGAACCAAGCGCAATGATGAGGTGATGCTGAAAAGGGCTCATCAATTCTCCAGAATGGCATTATCCTGTCAATGAAGCGTTTAAATTAGGGAAATCCTGTTTCTCTGATTGCACTGAAACGCACAAACATTGTATGCAGAAGCCCCATTGTGTTAAAGCTCAAGTGTCACACACAAACCCATGTCGTCCCCAGACAAACTCTGTCCTGCAATATTCATCTGTATAGGCTATTCTATCAATGAACAATAGCAAGTGTAAAACTTTTATATCTTCCACATACAGTGAAATGCAGGCGGGAAGTGATAATTGAATCTCTTCTCAGAGAATTATAGCGCCATAAAATGCATGGAGCCACATCTCTCATAAAAGGATGCTCTCTAGAGATTGGTTTCAAACAATAGCCACTTCTAATACAGAGGATCTGTTTAAAAAACATTGTATGCGTGTGCGTGGTTATCTCTCCGAACAAAGAGCTCTCTGTATTCAGTATCACAATTCTGCTTATTTTGCTCAGACACGGAAAAATAATTTCCGTTTTAGTCAACAGAAAGAAAGTTTACAGACAGGTATAAACTAAGTTAGTTTTCCACTATCTATTAGTAGATAGTGGAAACCACCCTTTGGTGTTTGAGCTCGGATTCAATTGATCACTTTTACTATGGAAATAGTCGTATGGATTCTATAGATGTACACAGTTGAATAATAAAGAGACTGTACTTGCAGTGTGTTCAGGGCTCTCATCAGGCTCCGCCGAAGGGCTCCAGGGGAGGGAGGTGGAGACAGCTAGGAGCCACACACTCACTAACTATAGGAGCCACACACTCACTAACTATAGGAGCCACACACTCACTAACTATAGGAGCCACACACTCACTAACTATAGGAGCCACACACTCACTAACTATAGGAGCCACACACTCACTAACTATAGGAGCCACACACTCACTAACTATAGGAGCCACACACTCACTAACTATAGGAGAGACACACTCACTAACTATAGGAGAGACACACTCACTAACTATAGGAGAGACACACTCAATAACTATAGGAGCCACACACTCACTAACTATAGGAGAGACACACTCACTAACTATAGGAGAGACACACTCACTAACTATAGGAGAGACACACTCACTAACTATAGGAGCCACACACTCACTAACTATAGGAGAGACACACTCACTAACTATAGGAGCCACACACTCACTAACTATAGGAGAGACACACTCACTAACTATAGGAGCCACACACTCACTAACTATAGGAGAGACACACTCACTAACTATAGGAGAGACACACTCACTAACTATAGGAGAGACACACTCACTAACTATAGGAGAGACACACTCACACACTGCTAGGAGACAAACAGACACACTGCTAGGAGATACACACTCACACACTGCTAAGAGAGACACGTGCTCACATACTGCTAGGAGACACACACTCACACACTGCTAGGAGAGACACGTGCTCACACACTGCTAGGAGACACACAATCACACACTGCTAGGAGAGACACGTGTCCACCCAGGGGTTTCTACACCATCCTTTTACATGCGAGATAAGTGGGGGATATCAGTCATTTGTGTTTGTTCATTTGACCAAATTAAAAATTAATTTAAATGTTGTTCCCAGCGGCAATGCATATAATGAATTGTACCGGGTTCAACTGAGTAAGGAGTCTGTTCAAAGATATCATGATATCATTAATAATTATATCATGCGTAATAAAGAATTACGCATGATAACAATGACACCCTTGATATCTGTGCCAATTGTCTGTGACCTATTAAAGTTTAAATAGCGCTTTCTATAGGAGATTAGGAAATATAACTATAACTATAATCTGTGTTTCCAAATGCTTGACAGGTTGTGTTCATCTGGCTGGTGACTCCCACCTGTAAAGACATGATGGGAAACAAGGCAGTTTTAAATGGCTTGTAAGGGCCAATCACACTCTTTTCTTTTTTGTCTGAGCTAGCCTTGTTCTTCTAAAATCCAACAAGGCTCTCACTGTCTAATGATAATGAAATTATAATCTTGGCTTGGTGACAAGACTCAAGGGAATGAGTCAGTATTTAATTTCAAAACCAATCACACGTTGCTTTAATTATCAACGTCAGAAAGTATTGATGTTCATATTAGCTGAGTGTTAACCCCAAATCTTTCCTGTGTGGTTGAATTAACTTCATGCGAGAAGATGTAAGCTCCCTTAGGACTAAAGCTGAACAACTACAATATGAAAATGAGTAGAAAACGGCATATTGCCAAGTACTTTGGCCCGATGGTCATGTTCTCATTAAAGAGCGTGACAATGCTTTTGGAATGAGACCTCGAGACCTACAGAATTCAGCTACCGGATATAAACAGAGCTGACCCTTATTAACACACCCCAATGGGTAACTGCATCAGCTCAGTATTCAGCCTCTGAATGTGAAAAAGATCCGAGGCTTGTTTAATGGCAGGCTGTGTTACAACATGAAGGACGACAGTGAGGTGGTGTCTGAGACCACCCAGACTGACAATGGAGCCAGGCTTCTGATGAAATCCCTACTGTCCACACTTCTCCTTGGATTATCCTAGACATGAGCAAAACTGGACGTGCATACAAAACATTTATCTCTGTCCTTTCTTATTCTGTCATGGGGAAAGGAGATCAGCTCTCTATCGATTCCATCAGATAAAGCCCTTTTTTTTTTGCTGTGTGCTTAGACTGCTTATGTCAAACCATACATAACTATTGCTGTGCCGACGTACAGATTTTCAAGGCTGTTAGTTTTAGCTAAGGCCAGAAATGCACAATTATTTATTGGGTATCCATAAAGGCTTATAGTGGCATTATAATGGAAATAATACTTGTTCCCATCGCCATCATTCTGTGTGCTACAATGTTCCCCTTACATCGCTGGTCTGAATCTGGAAATCGACCAACTCCTGTACCAATTCAAACAGGACAGTAACTTTGCTGCTGATAAATGCTTCCAAAGTAATGTAATGTACCACGTTAAAACTTAACTGCCTCTGACCTTCACATGCAGAATTTAATGCTGAACTCAAACACCTAGTTCAACGTCATAAGCTACCGGCTTCCAAATGTCATCCTGGGTTCTTGTACAAATGAGGAGAACTGTTTGACCGCGACGCCAGGGGACAGGTTAGAGTGGTGCACGGGACAACCCTGGGGCACTCTGGCAGGCTGGCACAAGGGGACAGGTTAGAGTGGTGCACGACCCAACCCTGGGGGACTCTGGCAGGCTGGCACCAGGGGACAGGTTAGAGTGATGCACGGGACAACCCTGGGGGACTCTGGCAGGCTGGCACAAGGGGACAGGTTAGAGTGGTGCACGGGGCCAACCCTGGGGGACTCTGGCGGGGTTGCACCAGGGGACAGGTTAGAGTGGTGCACGGGGCCAACCCTGGGGGACTCTGGCGGGGTTGCACCAGGGGACAGGTTAGAGTGGTGAACGGGGCAACCCGGGGGGACGTTTTTTCTGTCTGACAAAACTATATAGCACTGTTAAGTCAGTAAACATACCAAGTGAAAGAAGAATAAGTGTTTTATTTATGGATGGTTTTATAATATCCATCATGTATACACCATGGATATATACGTATACATTGATTATATGTATTAGGTTTGATGTTGGAGGACAGCGATGACACAAGCAAGGTTTTAATTTGAATTGTTTTTCTTAGCATTTTAGTATTTTATTAATACAGAAAAAACATTGTGTGTGTGCCATGGCTGACGGTCTGGACCTGCCTCTTCTTCCAGGTGGGATTCCGTTCGTCCTGACCGGGGAGCTTTTTGAGCAGTCCTACCGGCCGGCTGCCTTCATGATTGCTGGTCTCGTAAATTGGTTATCCAATTTTGCTGTGGGCCTTTTGTTCCCGTTTATTCAAGTAAGTGTGACCGTGTGTTTGTTGTCTGCCTGCATGCTATTTCACTTTATTCCACTATTTAATGAGACAATGAGTGTGCCTATTTGTTCTTAATTCAGGGCTTCATTAGATTCATGAAGTTCGGTTTATTAACCAATTAATTTCAAGAGCATTTGAACTCAAATGATATTGGCCCTGACATGTCTCCATGTTTGGAAGGTGGAGTAATTTGCAAAAACAGCAGTGCCATCAAGGTTACCCTATTTGTTTTGGAAATTGAATCATTTCTATTACTCTGGGGGCCTGTTTGATCTCCAACAGAAACAGCTGTGTCGCTGGGCAGGGCAACACCACAACACATCCTATCATTGGACTCTGTCCTTTACCCTTATGTTCTGACTTTCCCTTTTCCATCATATCAGGTTTTTTTCTTAAGTCATACTTATTGAACTCAGTTCCTGCTTTCGCCCCTCCTGACCCTCCTGTTTCACCCTATTCTCTTTAGTAACAAAAATCTTAATTTAATTGATCATATCATCCCTTTTTCAACAGTGTATTTCAACCATAACTAGATGGATGACATGTGCATGAGGTGTCAGCATCACCTTATAGTAAATATATGGGTTTCTTTTCCTGGTGGATTATTTTATTTATTTTCCGTCGGTCCATTACTTTTTGTAGCATGCATGACTGAGTCGCGGTCCCAACACATGTGCACATCTCATTAAGGTTAATACGGATGTAATGCAATATGTGATGTCGGGAAGTAGAGACATTTAGAGGAGCACAAAAACCCCTCCAATGGCCTGCTAAGCATGCGTGAAATACCATGTCCCTGCCTCACTAATAGGGTTCTCTGCTGGCTCTCCCCGTGCTCGGCTGGAAGATTAGCGTTATTTATGCCAACTCTTTGCTTCTAAATATAGGCACGGATCCCCCCTAGAGACTGTGCGGTGTGGCAATGAAGCCGAGTGTTTCTCTAGCCTCCGCTCCACGGCGGGAGGGGGGGGGAACGTTAACCCAGGTAGTGGCTGGACCTACTACCCTGTTGATGCTCTCCTGGAGCGGGGCTGCAAGCTGCATGGGGTCCTGTGCTGCCGTCTCCCATGTCACTGATGTGACAGTCTACTGGGCTGGGGCACCAAGCACGCTTGCATTTGGGATAGCCATGGAAGATGTGTTTTTGTGTGTCCCGGGGGGGGGGGGGGGGGTTCAGACATGCCAAATATAATGAGGCACCTATTTGAGGAGATGCTGGAATTTTAAGTCCATCTCCAAAATAATACCTCCCATTGTTTATTTATACATATATTTCATCCCCCCGGGGATCACCAGAGCATCATGAATTGCAGTTACAAGCGTTGTATAAGCGCCCCCCACCTCAGTAGTAATTACTATAGTACAGCAGGTAGTGCGTTTTTTGATGCTCTGTAATGCACTTTCAAGGGCAGAGTGATTGCTTTTTCTTATGGTGATGTTATTCACACGAAAATCACATGGCGTCACAATATGGTCACACCACCACTCGATCTCAGCAAAGGAAGTTGGACTGGGGAAAAATGAACTTCGGACTTAAACGATTGTCCTTATTGTGCCTGAAGTTCAAGGTCATTGGCTATGGGAGACTAAGGTCAAACAAAAGATAAGGTGTCATCAAACCTTTGTACATTATTTTCTCCACGTGTGTGTGTATGTGTATGCAACCCAGTCTCACGGAAATATGTGACACTGTCACATCACGTCATTTAATCTATTCATTCGTGATCTGGGACAAGTAATTTCAATTTTCTTCTTGCCAAGAAGCACAAATTTCAAACTCATTCTAAAAAGAAGAGATGAAGCAGCCACCTTTTTTTCCGTAGCGGATTGCCTACAGAGCAGCGCACCTGCATTAAATATATCCGTCAATTGTCACAATATCTCAGAATCAAAGGTGAAAGTAGATACGGGTGGCCAAAGGCTGTCATATTGTTAGAAATGTGTGCTTTTTGACACGAAAAAATGTAAATTACGTGTCCCAGATCACGAATGAATAGATTAAATGACGTGACAGTGTCACGTATTTCCGTGAGACTGGGTTGGTGTACGTGCGTGTGCGTGAACATGTGCGTGTGTGTGTGTGTGTGTGTGTGCGCTCACTCGTGTATGCATTTATTTGTGTGGTATCTGAGCATGTGTTTTGTTTGGGTTCCCCTCTGAAATCATTAGCATATTCATGGTGTATTTGAAGACTGCCGGATTCCTGTATTCATACTTCTTAAATTGCTAATACTCCCTATGGAGTGAGATGCATTCTTCATGAATATTCGTATAAGCCCTGTCACCATGGTGTCTTCTGTGTGTCCTCCTTCATACTGCAGGAATATTCCCTCTTTAGAAGAGCAGTTCATTTTACCATTGATGTATGAAGCCCGTGTTCAAAACGCTTTTACCCCTCCCGTTAGAGCGTCCATTGCATTGCAACGTAAGGAGTTTCCCACCAATCCACCATTGACTCTGAATCCTCAGAGTTCCCAGTCTTTTTTAAATCGTCTGAACAGAAGCGAACAGAGCATGCTCGGATCGGTTGCTGTGTAATGAATGGCTGGCTATAATAATGAGGATTAGAGGCAGTTTGGTGGCGTTGGGTTAATACACCATAGGGGAATTATAAACACTGTGAGCAGACTGTGTGTGAGCGGTGGAGGGTATTTATTTGAGCTCTATTGTGAGAAATCGGAAAAAAACACGAGAGACATACAAATATATATAGTTCCTCCCATGATGTTTCCTTACATTATCCTCAACCATTCTTACCTCGATTGTCTGCCAACGTCTGTGTGTGTATGTGTGTCTATGTTTGTGTGTGTGTTTGTGTGTCTATGTATGTGTGTGTGGGCAGGGTCTTCAATCTCTTTGCTATTGATGGGGATTTAGTGGAACCTCGATCTTGCTCAGGTCCGGTCTTTCTCAGGTCTGAAAAGCAGGATGAAGATAGATGTGCGTGTCATTCAGCGCACACGCATACAGCCATGGAAAGAGATAACGTTGTCCAAAACTCTACCTGATAAACGCACACAATTGTTATCCTCACCTAGCCCTTTTCATGCTGATGCCGATACATACACACATATATATTTATATATATATATATATATATATATATACACACACATCAACAATCCACAACAAAGATGCAACGGCTTCAACAGAGGAGGGAAACATGTGTCTTTACTGTCCAGTGTGTCTTTATCGAACTGGGCTACATTCATCATCATTACCCCTCACTCTCTCCAAAACGTTTCCTTGCCTCGTTTCTCTCTTCTGCGAGATGTGTCGATGCGTCACCCCACCCCTGACCACTCCAGAACGCGTGGCACAAAGTATCTTTCCAAGGACTTTCACTAATTAAATTGCCACGTTCCTGCACGTTGAAGCTCCCCTCCAATTCCACGACTATATCTGAAACCTTGTGTAATTGCACACCCACATAGATGCTCAGGTAAAGCTCTCGCTTTCGCTGTCTCTCTCTGGGTTTCTCAGATGTTCCTCTGTCTGCCAAGAATATGTATGAACCACTTATACCATATAAACATGGACGCCCTATAGAAGAAGTGAATGAATTGACTGAAATGTCAAGGTAATATTTCATGCACTGAGTAATCTGAATCAAACTCTGAGCCATATCGTTCACCTCTGCGTGGTATTTATAAAGCATCATAAGGTAGTAAGCTTATAAATAATAAAATTTGGAAACGCCTTTCAGGACATCGAAGGTCGCTTCAAGATAAAACAAATAGTAGAGAAAATATCAAGAAAGGATGAACAATTATCAAATATATATAAAGTCCTTATAGACATATCATAGTCCATAGGCTAGTCTGAAGAGGTTTTCATTTCCTTTTTAAACTGGGCAGTGGATTCACACTGCCTGATGTCATTTGGAAGTGAGCTTTGGGGCTGTGTAGGAGAACGCTCTCTCTCCCATGGTGCTGAGGTTCATCGAGGGCACCTTGAGCAGACCAGGATCGCAGCGAGCGGGAAGGCGTGTAGCTCTCCAGGAGGTCGGTGATCTAGTTGGGAGCAAGGTTATGCAGGGCCTCATATGTCTTATATTTTTCTTAGGATACCATAAAAAAAATAATGCTAGCCGTGTTACCTTCAATAATGCCCTACCCCCGTCCTGACATGCCTCACATCCAACATAGCGTTCCCAGTTTACATTTGATATCCAGGAAGTTAAAAGAAAACCTTCACATCCATCCAGCGTTCACGTCCGCGATAAACAAAATCATATTTGTCTGCAGTGAATACTTATTAGTAATCGTTTGCCCTCCTTAGAATTGTATGAGTATAGTTTTATAGAAGTCAAGGTCATGGTCCCTGCTATTTTCTATTGTTCTTCTGCCTTGACACTACCCTGTAACGTATGGATGCTTATCAAGTGATCCACAATATGGCTTTTGGAGATTGTATGCTTTCTTTGACACATTGACACATGCTATAGAAACACTCATGAATGATCTTTGTTAGGCATATAATTATTATTCCTCCATAACAACTCTGTCACTCAAGCTGTGACCTGATGTGGTAAAACAGAAAGAAGAAAGGAACCAATTGTTGAAGCAATCGGGCACATTAATGGTGTGTGGTGCTCGGCTGTCATGAGGCACGCTAGCTGAAAGCATACTTCCTTAAGCTGTGAGGCCTTATCGGTGTTCAGCTGCTATAATCATGCCAGGACTGTTAGCTGGCTGTCAGAAGGGTCCCTGCGCCACTAGGGTATGCGTAACCCTTATTTTAAAAATGTCAAGAAAACCTCACGAAACTAATGAGATATTTTCTATCACTCTCTCTCTCTTTCCTGAAGACACCCGGTGTAATTGACTACAACCACGTCCCAAACCTGTGACGTTGCAAGGTGTGTGTGTGTGTGTGTGTGTGTGTGTGTGTGTGTGTGTGTGTGTGTGTGTGTGTGTGTGTGTGTGTGTGTGTGTGTGTGTGTGTGTGTGTGTGTGTGTGTGTGTGTGTGTGTGCGCGTGCGCGTGCGTGCGTGCGTGCCAACAGATCAAAAGCTTAACCCTGCCTAAAAGCAGTGACTTTCTCATTTTCCTCAATCCAACATGATTGCATAACGTAGTAGATTAGTGGAGAAGGAGGCGTGCTTCCAAAGGCCCTGTCACCCCTGAGTCATTATCAAGCAGGATTCCAACTGGCAAAGAAAGGCCAGGGAAGTTTTGTATTTTGTTGTAATTGAAGGCATTCTTCGCTACCTCTATGTACAGTGGAGCGTTGCATAACAAAGACAGCTTGCCACACACACACACACACACACACACACACACACACACACACACACACACACACACACACACACACACACACACACACACACACACACACACACACACACACACACACACACACACACACACACACACTAGTTTCCATTATTGGTCTGTGACACAATACATGGGGTCACCCTCCCATCCTCCCTCCCTCTGTGGCACCACCCTGATCTCTCTTTCTCTCTCTCTCTCTCTCTCTCTCTCTCTCTCTCTCTCTCTCTCTCTCTCTCTCTCTCTCTCTCTCTCTCTCTCTCTCTCTCTCAAAATCTCCATCTGGAGGTCATCTATCTGGGTATTTTTAGACATGGTCACTAATCTCTATGATTGGCATGGCAGGCTCCAATATTTGTCCTCCCACAAAAGAGGAACTCGTACGGGTATTTGTTGTCTTATTTAGGGGGAAAAGCTCATATCATGGATCTATTGCTACACTAGAAATGAGGCCACCTAACTCCTATATCTTTCTTTGATCGTGGTTCAAAGGGATTTCACAGAGAATTTGGAAGTGGCTGGTCAATCTTTTAGACAAATGCGTCTTTTTAAAGTGCACAAATTAGTAATTGACTGTATTACTATAGTCATTTGAGGCTAATATTTGTTTGCAATTGATCCCCGGTTTATCAACAAAATAATCATCCAGGCATTAGCTTTATAACAACTCTTTTGGATCTTCCAAAAAGTTGTAGGTTTTTGTTTACAAAAGAGTCCAACAAATCTTAAGGATCTTAAGGATTCAGTTGGAGATGCTTTTCTTCTCTGAATTTGCCCCGGGAAGGGGATGAGAAGGAAGGGTTTCCGCGTGTGGAGAGGGAAGACCCAGTTATCATCAAAAGGACTCGGGGATGAAGGAAGGCGACGGATCAACAGAATAGACGCAAGCAGATTCCCCTTCCCTTGATGGCGGCTGCCGTTGTCATCCTGAATTTAAATGTCGTCATTCAAGTCCTTACGGGACGTTACCTTAAGGAGCACGATCACAATCTCCCTGCATGCTTATAGCAGTTCACCTTTATGGGTTTTGGGTTACGTCTTTATCACAGAGAGAATCTGTGTTTAGTTTAATGATAGCACAGGAATGGATCTATCTTGAGTCTGACTGTACCCCTGTGTGTGTGTGTGTGTGTGTGTGTGTGTGTGTGTGTGTGTGTGTGTGTGTGTGTGTGTGTGTGTGTGTGTGTGTGTGTGTGTGTGTGTGTGTGTGTCTTCTCCTTGTCTTCCAGGCTGCGCTGCAGACGTACGCCTTCCTGGTGTTTGCGGGTGTCTGCATCCTGGGCGCCGCTTACCTTTACACCGTGCTCCCCGAGACCAAGAACAAGACCTTTGTGGAAATCAGCCGAAGCTTCGCCAAGATCAACAAGGTGCCGGTTCGGAGTCCTGGAGACGCGCGGGAGCTGGAGCTGCAAGGGGAGCTGTCCCTCGCCATTCAGCCTGGACAGGGGTCCCCCAAAGGCAAAGTCACGGAGATGGAGAGCTCCTTCTAGCCTAAAGGAGCGATACGGCCTAACAGACTCGGACATGGTTCTAAAACATCTATTGAGGATGTGCAATGCACCGTAGGTTCTAATTTAACATTTTGTGTCAGTATTTTACTGTGGGCCGGCTGAACCTGATTCCTGTAGATGCTGCTTCGTCACGCGGAGACGTGGCTGCGTTACTCGCAGTGGGGTTCAGTCGGAGGGTATGTCGGCCAATCGCTCTATCCTCAGCCATAAGTATCCGATATTAGTTTGGTTCCCTAGAACAACAACCCAGGTGTTCTGTGCCAGAATAACTGTATTTTTGCAATGTTCCTATGCCAAGAAATCTGTATTTTAGTAAGACGACACACCAATTTCTTTGCCGGTCAACAGCCTCATAAGTCCAGAAGGCCGTGCGGTTTTGCAGGCTGAGGGCGGGACCATGATATCCGCCAGCTGCCCAGGAAAGGCTGCAGTCTAATAGTCTTATTTGCCAAGGAAGCTTCCTAAGTGGTAGCCATGATAAGAGCTGTTCAAATTCTCTAAACGCTAAGGAAAGGTGCCTCCGTGCTTCTTTTCTTATCTCCTTCAGCTTAGGGTTCAATGGACCTACCCTTATGAAGCGAAAGGAGATAATGCTGTCCCACAATTCCTGCTGCAGCAATATTTAAAGCGATGACAAAGACAATTCTTTTCATAAATCGTCTTTTATAAATGTACTATTGACAGAAGGTTGCCTCTTGATGGAGGGGGGGGGGGGGGAGTCCTAACTGGTTTTAATAGCAAACTGAAGCAGATCAGGGGAAGCCTGACACGACAGCAAGTGTCAAGTTGCAAATTGCATTTCATTAATCAATGACTTTTTAGAAGCGTTGGGATATACAGTATGTTTGTATACAATTGATGTAATACATCATAAAAAAATAGACATAATAAACTAGTGCTTATATGATCCACCTTTGTAGAAATACTTTCATACCAAGTGCAAATTCAATGAAGTCAATGAAGTTGCTGTTTCTATTTTCTAGGAACAGTGTTGACTCCAGTGGTGAGTTTGAGTGTTCTTTCGATCGCAGTACAGGAATCCCCCTGATGAACTCGATCACTGTACAACCGCGTCTCTTCCCCCTGAAAAGGAAATGTCTTTCCATTCACACTGACCCGGCAGTGCGTACAAAAAAACAAACAAAACCTCAGCGGATAACCACTACTCACCATGGCTCAGGAAGAGAGTCATTTTCTGGGGGATTATGATGCTAATACCTCTCTGTGTCGTCCCGGGGGAGCGCAGCGGAACAAGCGACGCAGTGGCCTGAGGACAGCCAGTGCTGACGGCTGATGAGCTTTTCGTTCTGGAGATCCTCCAGAACGACAGGGACGGCCAAACCCACCGGCGGCCACCCAGATGGAAGGAGCCAGGGGAGGTTGGATCAGAACAGAGGCTGGCAAGAGTGGCATTGGATAGGGGTCACACAAACACAACCGCACACACCCACACACCCTACTGGAGGACAAGGGGGGTCAATGTATTTAGGGATGAAAACACAGACAAACCAACGTCACAGCCGGGCGGACTGTACCGTTCTGTCGCCGCACAGCCACGGGTCGCTGCGGACAGTTCTGCCAAGCGGTCGTATGAAGTCAAAGCTACAAATCGTGTAACCGTATCTGACTCGTCTGCTCCGTCGCTGCGGAGGCGATGGTAAGAGGATACGGGGATACGGCTGGAGGCCGTCGTGCAAGACAATAGTGATAATCCATGCTCCCTAAGTGTCGTACCTGCAATGTGCTTTGAGAAGATAGACACCGTTTCCTTTGGTGCGAAACGTTTGATGTTTTATTCCACACACAGACCTAAAGTGTGTCTGTGAACGAGTTCTGGCGTTTACGGGTGCTGCACGTGTACCGCGCCGTGGGCAGGGTTCAACCTCAAAGCCTTTGAAAATCACGTCTCTTAATAAATCATATCGAATAGTGAGGGAAGGCTATTGCTTTTTTTACTTCGTTACAAAGCCTCTGTTGTTTAATTGGACCAAAACGCAGCGAGGCAGAACAGCACATTCAATAATGATGCAAAGAAAACGGCCTAATTGATTTTTTTCTTAAGACACTAATCGAGTAAATGAATGAATAGTTGTTTGCAGGGCTTTACTCTCCCTCTGGGCTGCGTCTACAACATGTGTGCTCACCCGTGTGCCTCGGCCCTGCAGTAGCGGCTGCAGTGCCTGCTAAGAGGATGCAATATTGAAGAGCTTCCTTTTGGATATGTGCCTGAAGGGCATTTCTTTGTTGCTGTTATTCTTTCATTCCAAAAAATAACTGCAGTGATCTGAGTTATTTCCACTATGTTTCTCGCATCCCTCCCTCATACTGCGTCTGATCCGTCCTAGACTCTAGGTCCCTCCTCTAGATGACCTGTCTGAGAAACCTGCTCTGAGAGTGTGCCGGTGTTATCAGCCGTTGATGAAACTTATCATCTCTGCATGGGGGAGGGTCACCTTGACATGAGCTGCGGTGATCTATGTGGTGGATTCCAGGTCCTTGGTGCTTTTTGTTAAAGTGGAGCGAAGCAGAAGTAGAAAATGATTTGTCAGGGTTTACAGTGCGTTTCAACTGGTCAGCCTTGGTAGAAGGTTCTCTGTCTGTCCCTAGCTCTCACTCTGTCTCTCTCTCACTCTGTATGTCTCTTTCTCCCTCACTCTGTCTGTCTGTTTCTCTCTCGGCCTGTCTATATCTCTGTTTGTCTGTTTTTCTCTCTCTCGATGTCTCTCTGTTTATCGTTTTCTGTCTGTCTGTTTGTCTCTCCCAGTCTTTCTGGCCACCTCACATTATCTGTCTGTCTCTCTGTTGTCTGTCCCGCTCTCTCTGTCTGTTGGTATTTCTCTGTCTGTCTGTCTGTCTGTCTGTCTGTCTGTCTGTCTCTCCCTCTCCATGGGATAAGCATAGAGGTAGATCAGGTCCTTTAGGCATCTCGTCTTAACACTGACCTTACAAGATATTTGTTTTTTTTCACACTTCTATGAGTGTCTGTGTGTGTGTGTGTGTGTGTGTGTGTATGTGTGTGTGTGTGTGTGTGTGTGTGTGTGTGTGTGTGTGTGTGTGTGTGTGTGTGTGTGTGTGTGTGTGTGTGTGTGTGTGTGTGTGTGTGCTGGAGTAGACTAAAGTAATTTCATTCCATTTTTAAAAGTGAGTCACAAATAGGACACCATAATCCATGATGACTTCATCAGTGACACTTCTCTTAATTTATAAAGTTATTCCTAGAAGAAGACTAACTGAATATTGCGAAGGGATATTTTGAATCCAAATTGAAATACCTCATTGGATTGACAGCATACTTTATTTTTTGCTTAAGTAAGACCTGAAGCACATTCATATTTTCCAATCACATTTGAGTGATAAATAAAAGATGATGATTTAGCCTAAAGCGGAGAAGCAGAGGAGAACATTGTGGGCAGACAGGGACCACAAAATGATTAGTGGAACAATTAATCTGATAATAAGACAGCCGATTCGAGACACACTTCTTACGTGCACGGACTGAGTGAGCGACCAATCACACATATATTGTTCAGAAACAAACAAAAAGAGATGATATAACGACTGCTTGCGTGAATGGATCATCTTATGTTCCAACTGAGCTGAGAGCTCCTTGGGTTTACCTTGTTATGGATAATTATTTGCCAGATATTCACACAACATCCCCCAGTCCTGGATTCTAAACCGGAGGGGGATAGGGGGGCTTTACTCTGGTTTGCAGAGAAAAAAACACTCTATCACTCGGGGCATTGGGGAACGTAAGGAAAGTATTTTCTATATTTCTATAGTCGATTATTTACATAATCTTGGGATAAATTCTACAATTCTATGACCATCACACGTCTCAGTCAAATGCACCTTTTCAGGTGGCGGTTAATCCAAGCACATATATGCTAAAAATATGTCCGACCTCAGTTTAAAAGACTGATGTGGAAACCAAGAGACTTTCAACGTCTCTGAATAGCTCTCAAGATAGTATGTGCTGTCATCCTACTTGGAAGTAGATTTTGAAGTACGATAAAAAAAGGAAATGCTAGGCTTGGGCGATACCAAAATATTGCCTGTAATTAACTACTTTGCTTCTATAAGGGAAGAACATACGATTCATCAAGTTTCATTCTCTTCCATTCTGGCTTGTGCCTTTGGCCAAAGACATCCCTAGTCGTGTCTGATTGAACTAAATAATTAATTTAGCTCCCATTAACATTAGCACATCAGGGAAACCTTTTTCGTTAAGGAAGGAATTCGGATAGCCGAAAGATTAGATAGTTTCACTGAGAGCTTTTGCCAGTCACAAATGGCATAGTTAAACTTGTTTCATTAAATTGGTTGCATGCGCTAAGATAAAAGGAGCGTGCAAGTTGCTATAATAATTTAGAAGACGTGAGAACTCATTAGCGCGGCATAGCAGAATTCAGAAGCAATCGTTAGCTTCAGTGTTCTTGAGTGTGGAGCAAGAGAGACAGTGAGGTCGGGGGATGGATGAAGGAATAAATAAATGAGTCATGAACGTGGAGGGGAAGGGATCTGACCTTTCCGCTCCGATTCCCCCTCCTGTTCTGCCAGTCGCATCTTCCCGACACCCACTAAGCTTCCATCAAAACAATCTTCATGAAACTTTCACCG
This sequence comes from Gadus chalcogrammus, assembly GCF_026213295.1. Taxonomy (NCBI): domain Eukaryota; kingdom Metazoa; phylum Chordata; class Actinopteri; order Gadiformes; family Gadidae; genus Gadus; species Gadus chalcogrammus. Next base: position 11,543,330 of record NC_079424.1, read on the forward strand.
TCTCAGGCATGGCTCACTCCGATGTCAGGGTGAAAAGTCTTCAAATGCTTAAACTGCAATATTATACCATATAGCCATTAAACAATCTTTCAACCATCCAGCCTTTTATAACGATTATGAGTGCTGAGGCTGAGTTGGGGTTTAAATGTAAAGGCAGTGAAAACATTTTCTTCAGATGAAAAAGTGCATTTCTGTGTTGCACTTTAGAGAAAGTTCTGTAGTTCCTGGATGGTTGTGTAGTTGTGGGAAGGGAATCATGTTAGCGCTGTGTTAAGAGCTGTCTGGAGGGATTTGTGCGCAGCTATTTTTGCTTAGTGAGTGGGGTTTGGATCTGTCTATGATACAGAACACCACAAATGTACTAGAATATCAATCGTGGTGCAAAGAAAATACATTCTACATTTCATTAGATTGCTAACAAACCAACTTCAGTGTCTAACATCTTGCATGCCGAAGATATTATTAAAAAAAATGATACACCGATCGCCTCAGGCCAAAACACATTTACAATCCTTGCTAAAAATACTGTGTAATTCATATTTTTAGTTTATTGGTTTTTACGAACAGGATTGACCGTTAGAAACAAAAGTTTCACACTCATAACAAACTGCTTAGAAAGCTGTAATCGCTCTGTGCCAAACTCTTGGCTTTCTTCTGTTAAAACAGTTGTCTCTGAGATCCATCTCAATAAAATACAATAAGTGACATTGTTCTCACTCACCGCCAGCTCCCTGTCAAACCGTATTTTCTGTGTGTGGGAGCAAGAAGTAAGTCTGATTGCAATGGAGGGACTGTCTCAATCAATCATTGTGGACTCAGAGCAAGAGAATCGACCAAACCAGTCAGTTGGGTGTACTAAGAAAAGACTGGATGTTGATTAACTGGGTGAGAACTGATGGTATGATGAAACTCGCTGTTTGCGTGAGTGTGAGTGTGCGTGCGTGCGTGTTCTTATGAGTGACTATCTGTGCAATACACCCCCCACCCCCCACCCATGACCTAACTGTCAACCCTCACAACAAATGGTCCCACATGTTCCTGCTGTAGAGGACAGAAACATGGCTGGACTTGACCTTCCCCTTCAGGGCCAGGGATGAACATGAACACCTGTACACAGCCACTCAGAACTGGGCTTTGAGCGGGGACCTCGGTCCCACGGGGGGATGGGTCTCGTTTCTCAGCCGACTTTTAATGAACAACTTGTTTCATAAAGGTACCAGTTGCTGGACAACTCTACAATTACCCCCTTCAACCTCGGCGTTACAGGAAGACAGATCTGTATGTATGAGTCACGTGTACAAAAGTAGAGGTTAAGTGTTGTTAGTGTTGTATGAGTCACAGGGTTGTTATTTAAAATGAGTTCAAGCACGGACCTATTGACAGATGATGGTGCCGATTGAGTGCACAACCCTTTCATCAAGTCTTCCTAGGTCCAGATGAGGTTAATTATGAAATTTGAAGTGGCACACGATTAACATATATTTTTGGGGATTCTCTTAAAATGACTAAGAGCAGATAATTCAGCTCCTTAGATCAAAGGCGTCCCCCACTGGTTGACATTGTGGTAATGTGTGTAAAGCAACGTATTTTGTTTAAGTGGGAAAGCGTAAATGTCCTGCCTATCAGATAGCTTTATCATTCGGAATCAGTCAGCATACTAATCTCTTTAGTGCGGCCTGAGTTAACGACTAGTATTTTCAGTATGGTATGTTTACAGTAACCTTCTGTCCTGTATTTGGGGACGTGACCCAAATGACCTTACTGGGCTTAATTCAATACTATCTAACCGATGGAGGAAATATCCCCCCTAGCAGAAATTGTCAACTTCCTGCAATCAAATGTAACTGCCAAGAATTTTTTTGCGATTTAGTGGATGATTTTTTCCTTAATCCGACCATGAAATGAGAATCAGCTGCAGTGTTGGTGCGGCAATTCTAGTCAAGTACTAATTCCGTTTTGGACAGATGTTATAGGGATATCAAATAAATGCCAAGAGCTTGAACCATATTTTTCAGAACCAAGCCAAGAACGCTTCTAATTAATTTGGTAATCACACCTTTGAGCTGGAATCCTCATTAAAGCGTATCACAGATTGCATTCATTAAATTATATATAGGGCATTTATCAATTCATTCTCTAATGAACTCTGTAACATTTAACTTTGCCAGCTGGCAGAACGTACGTTGGGGAGAAGCTCTGAACATTTCAGGTCCAGAATTTCCAACGAGTTCCTATAAAAGATTGATGTGGCATATTTATAATTTACTTGAAGTTTCAAATTGTATTGGGCTATTATTATATCTTGCAAATCCATAATAAGTAAATGTGGGTGATTGCTCTAAATGAGTTAAAGGGAGTGGGAGGGCGTGTTTGGCGGCTGGGGGGGTATAACCCAGCTACATTTCCCCCAGGCAGAGGACAGATGCTACTCCTGTTGTACAACCCAGTGCCTCGTGGAGCCACTGCACCAGAAAAGGACCAATGTTTTGTGGTAGAATTTGTGTGCAATGGCAGTTGGCATATTATCCTCTAAGACCAACAGCGATTGGTATTCTCAAGGTCAGCTTGTCATTGCAGACCTAGGTCAACAAGGTGGAACACAACATCCAAGCTATGACTTGAAAAATGAATTGCGACTTCCATATAAAAAATTTAGAGAGAAACAGGAACGATGGTAGAACAGACAAGCATGTGCAAGTTGCACAACACATAATGTGATATTACCCTTGCTCGGACCAATTTACTTATTTTATTCAAGTAGGAGGGAGGAGAGAATATCAAAAGCTGGAATATTCCAACAGCATTGCAGACCAAGCGCTTCAGCCAGGAATCCAAAACCTGTCCACAACCAGGGGCGTTTCTAGGTTTCCGAACTATCTGGGGCTTAGCCAGGAGGGAAATAAAAAGTGTGTGCGTAGCGCGCGGCAAATGTTTTTGTATGCTTTATTGCACATGCACATTTTTTCATAATGCTTTACCTAAATAAACAAAATTCGCAGTTTATTGTAGCTTTAAATAGCTACCTGACTGCTGTGCTGCTTATCCCCAGACATCTAAAGTTCCATTCAAGTTATTTCAGAGTAAAATTAATACAAGTTAGACAGACCATACCTATATATGTGTACATTATATATATATGACTGGGAATAGGATAGGTTAATTCACTTGAGGTGGTAAACAGTCTGGTTATGTTTTTAAACCATTTATTCTCTTGCCAGAAGGATTATAGAAGGACTAGGCTACTTTATTTCGAGATTCCCCTGGAATCCCCATGTTTGTTTCTAGTGTAAAGAAAGCAAAAAAATAAAAAAGCGAGTTCATTTTTTTTTTTTTTCAACAAAAATAAGATTCAGGGCTAATTCAATTATATCCGGGGCTTTAGCCCCGAACAGAACAGCCTAGTGACGCCACTGTCCACAGCCGAAACAAACGGTGCAGCCTATGATATAACCGTACTGGCGGAGGCATCAGAGAAGGTGAGCTTTCATTCAGGCCCCTGCACGGGGGCGCGGTCCGAGTCCTCCACCTCCGCTGTGATCCAGGGTGAGGCCAGGGTCTTCGATCGGATGACATAAGGGGTCAATTAGGTAATAGATTGCTTGAAGTCCCTGGGATGGAGGAAGCCTCATCAGAGTTCACACCAGTTCTCTGCTCATCGCAGCCTTAAAGTTCTACCAAACCTCTGTGGTTGTCATTTTATTTGACAATAATCTGTTTTGAATATCCGTATTGTTATTGTCTGTGTAATTTAAGCTTTGTAGGGTACGTATCCACACATTTGATCCACTTTCTGGAAGTTATCTTCTGAACTTTTTCAATAATGCCAGTAATAAAATACATGGCATTAGGTGCTTTTATGCTTTAATCAAAATCGCTTTCAAACTGAGTGCATATTCTTAGCATTCTTCCCTCGGGGCCGGGTAGGAAAAGAGGTGAAGAGGAGACAGTGGGTAGATATTGTTTTTCTCACATGCTCTCTTTGACACATAGGATCATATCAGTTGTAGATAGTTAGTCTGATTAATACGGTCCCTGGTATCCATAGGACTCAAGACATCATAGCATACAGTTTAACCATACTGAAATCATCCCACCTGGACCGACATAGCAGTCCTCTAGAGGCAGAGAAGAAGACACTTTAACAATGTCAAGATTACGTATTCTGCATTCTGAAGGTTGAATACAACCAATTAATTATTTATTCACTATAAATGCTACATGCAAATCCATTCTATAACGTGCCATTTCACAGAGAGCGCCGGCCATGAGACGGGCAGGGTCACCTTGCTCTACTGTGGTTTTGTGTGTGTGTGCGTGTTCCTTCTTGCCTTTCCTGCCACGTCCGAGAGTGTGTGATCCCTTCATCTTTGCTGTGACATTTCCTGAGTCTCTCCCGCCCATCCCCAACTTTCCTCTCATATGCACACATTTAATATGCCTTTCAGAGAAATCCTTTCACCCCTCTCTTGACCTCTCAGTGTCTCACAACCAATCCCTCACTGTCTCACATCCTCTCTCTCTCTCTCTGTGTGTCTCACACCCCATCTCTCACTCTCTGTCTCACAACCTCTCTCCCTCTCTCTCTTTTTATATATATATATGTGTCTCTCACCCTCTCACTGCACCTCTTTAAACAGGGACCTAATCCCAGAGTTGTATTCTGCTGACCGATATGGAGAACTCGTGCTGGCCTGTTTAGTGGGTGTAAAACACAGAGTGACTAGAATAACAACGGCTCAAACACATAAAGCACTGCATTATGTATTGCAGTGCACGGAATCGGATGGGTTCAATCTCCATCTTGCTCGATGCAATATAAGAAAATGAAAAATTTCACCCCTGCATTTTCTGTATTGTCTGTATTCTCTACAGCTTTTGAGATTTTCCCAAACAATTTGGCCAGAGGCTTGTCTTGCCAAGCTCTTTATCTCCTCAATACAACAGCTGTGGAGACTGTTTTCCCGAAAGAATGGCCAACAGCTTGCCAATATTGTGTGCTGTAGAAACAGCTGTTCAGCTTGCCCCATGAATGAATGATTTTGTGCAGGGACACACAGTGTGTGTTTTATCGCATTAAAGACACGTTGTGCGATTGGTTGAAAGCATCTCTGGAGTGCAGGAATCCCTACTTTCATTCAGATGAAGTATAAAAAAAAAAGTGGAGGTCGTGGAATTTGGCGACTCTGTCCAATTAAGAGAATATGAAACAGGACATTTTTCATTTGTTTGCAACCGGTTCACTTGATCTTCTTGCATAAACTGTTCTCATTGTCATCTTTACTTTCTAAGGCCCAATCCCATTTCTACCCCTTACCCCTCCCCCTTGTTTTGAAGGGGTAAGGGGTAGGTGTACCCTGCGTTCACACCAAAAGATGCAAAAAGTTGACGCGTGTCGTGATCCCATTCAAAGTGAATGTAGAGACGCGTTGCTGCTTTGCATTTGCTGCCGAGAAAACAGGCAGCAAAACTTGATTTGCGGCGCGTCAAAATCTGATTTGCGGCGCGGCATGCCCGTGCCCGCTGCCGGGCACGGGCGAAGGGCGCGTTCACGTATTTTGCGGCGCGTCAAATGCTGCTCGAGTTGAAATATTTCAACTTTTGACGCGCCGCAAAACCTTTGACGCGCCGCAAAACTTGATTTGACGCGCCGCAAAACTCAGGCGTCAACGCGTTCGGGCAGCAAATGCATCTTTTGGTGTGAACGCAGGTGAAGGGGCATAGGCGTTGATTACGGGGACATGTCCCCCCCACTATTTGAAATACGAATTTTATCCCCACCACTAACAAAAATTTGGCCGTGATCTTATATATACAATTATATTATATTATATACTATTATATATAGAGCTCCGAGAGTCGCAAACAGCAACAATCACTTTCTCCTCCATGCTGCAGTTCACCCGGACTGCACTGAGTTCGACCGTTGAACGCTGATTGGTTGTTACGTTACACATGTCACTCAGTGGCCACGCTGTTTAACGCTGATTGGCTGTCATCACGCGAAATTCGTGTCAAAGTTGAAATATTTCAACTCGAGCGAATTTGTCACGCCACAAATCCTCATGAACGCACTCGCCTGTGCACGGCAAAAGTGTGGCGCGACAAATGAAAACAATTCGCCCGATACGCGTCTATACGTTCACTTTGGATCTTGTCGCCCGTTGTGTTTGGTGTGAACGCACTGGAGAAGTTTCAAGACAGACAGCCAAAATTGACATTTTTATTCAGACAATAGCCGGTCCTTTTGCTTCCTATAAAAAGCATGTTTGTGACACTGGATAACGATATGGATACATAATCTAGCCTGCATGTGGACGGCCACATAAGGTAAGAAATTGGTATACGTAAACTTTGCTGCTGGTTCTGTTTGCTCGTGATGACCTGGCCAAAGGTTACCCACGGTCCGAAGCGATTGTGATCTGATTCTGGTTGGTGCTCCAGCTAATATGCATTAGATTGCAGGTAGTAGCAGCTACACACGGTGCGATTGCTACGCCAATGTGGTTATAGTTGTTTTGTCTGATTGAGATATGTGACGACTTGGAGTCTGGTAGGCCTATCCTGGCATAAATATGTTCTCGCATAAACTGTGTGATTATCCTAAACTGTAGGGGATTTTATTTGCGGGCAATTTGCTTATGATGTTGTAACGAGTGAAGTCTACATTGGTCCTTCGCAAGTGTTTACTGGTGGTCATGATTTGGCAGATGCAATTCTCCTCTGGGCGCTTGTTTTTTTCTTCTTTTTTTAATGCAGCATAACATATGCTACCAGCAGCCCTTGCTCGTCTTCAAAAGGCTGATGCTCAGTACCTCGTTTCATTTCGTACCCCCTTTGCAGTCTGGCATTGTTTGTCTGGTAAACTTTGTTGATGTCAAGATAAGTGTTAAATTGCCAACACTGTTCTTTGTCCTGTGTGTATTAGTATTACATATCCCGAGCCAATACCCTGTTGTTTCCAACGCCGTGTTGCAAAACAAGCCAAAACACAAACTGTGGTTTTCAACTTTTATTGTTCGAATAGGATTTTCAACACCTGACAATACACTGTAGAGCATATTGTAATGCAGCGTTGAATGGATGAATAGCTTACATAAGGGTACCCAGCACTTTTCAAACCACACTCAAGCTTATGGTTATTGTCCTCACCACTTCTAAAAACAAACTGACGCCCTTGGGAAGGGGTAAGGGGAAGGGGTAAGGGGTAGAAATGGGATTGGGCCTAATTATCCTGTGAGTCCCACCTCTGGTGAAAGTTTTGCCTTTGCAGAGTCTCTACTTTCCGGAACAGTAAAGCATCTTCAAGCACCCCTGCGGTGCAACCCGGTCTCTTTGCCCAGCGCCAACTTTCGGGATGTAAATCCTCTGAACCAGCTCAGGAAAAACCTCTGGGTTATCGACTCTCACACTCTTTGTTGTTCTGGCTCTTCTGGTTATGCTGGGTTCAAGTGGTTCTTCGTCTTTATATTGCTGTTTGTGCATATTAAAAAACACCAGAAAACCTCCCAAGGAAAAAGGGAATCTGGAAGTGCCCAGTTAAAAGGCCATCTCAGAGTTTCTCAGTGAAACTTTAGGAACGAGCCCTCAATATGGGCTGATCCTAATTGAATTCCATTGAGCCCTGAAGGAACTAATGACCTCACAGCTATGTCTAATAGCTTGTGGGCAAAGTGGACGTTTGCGATTAAGACTCTACTTCGATGCATCATTTAGTCGACTCGCCCGATTCTGAAAAGGGCCGTTGATGATGTTGGACCTGGTGTAATATACCTTCTTTTTGTTGTAGACAAACAACCTATTAGACGACATAATAGTTTTCCATCGCCCAAACCCTGAGTCTGCACTCCACTCCTCTGCCCCGCTACATTTGGGAATTATTTACTGCTCCTAAGTGGAGAAATGCTGACAGTCACACAAGCCCCGTTTGCAATTACTCGGAAAACAGTATTCCCTCCTAGACCTGGCACCATTTCCTTGACATTGCAAACTCCACCGCTACCTATTACGATTTTATTGACCACAAAATTCATAGATAAATAAATACCCTGTGGTCGCTTCCTGAAACCCATTGCCAAATCCAATTACTTCCACATCAACCGCAATAAAATGGAAGCGTGTGATTGGTCAAAGCATGGTTCTCTGCATGAAGTGGCTCATGAACCGCTAGAGGAGCACCTATTGAAGCCTTAAAATTCACACTTTGAATAAATACAGAGGCATTTATAAAAAAAAGCAGCAAGACAAGCTGGATGAAACAGTGGGCCGCCCCAGTGGGATGTCTTTCAGTTTTTTCCTCAATACTCACAGGCGGGTTGGCAGGAATCCCTGCCTTTTTTCTCAGACAAAGGGAAGAAAAACTGTGCACGATGGTGAATGTGGAGACTGTAACTAGCAAAGAAAACATGAAGCTAGGCGTTTTGTCATTTGTAAACAACGGGTTGACTTCATGTTTGAACCGGGACAGGAAAACGCTAGAAGACGACATGGATGCTTAACCTAGCGGCGACTGCACTCGCCTTGGTTCAAATCCTTCTGTCAACACAATTCTTGTCTGTTGAGGAAACCTGAAGCAAGCTTTTGTGGCTGCCAGCGACCAGGGGTTGCACTGTGGATCCTTGGCATGCTATCTGACCTTTGAGTGAATGGGAAATGTCCTCCAGAGATCAATGGAGGAAGCACGTGAAAAGGAATGCCTTCATCTACCCACTTCAGTTTCGGCCAATCCCCCCGTAAAATCTACGACCTGTTCACCATCCTGAACAGATTGATGCCGAGATTTATTGAGTAACAATTCATTTTTGGGACAGGTACATTCCTCATGTTTCATCGAGAATGCAGGTCACATACTTACAATGGTTTAGCACTGTTTACTCTGGTTCTCTCATTGATAGAGTTGGAGACATTCAGAAGGAAAAGCCTTCAAAAGAGAAGAAAAACCCACACATCCTCTCCACTCCACTTTTCGAAGAAATATTCTGGCTAAATTCTCTTTCAATTTAGTCAGAGGTCTAAATAATCAGCTTTCGGAAAGGGTGATATAGTGCCTGTTTATAGCTTAATGTTGGAGACGGTTATACATTTAAAGATGTAGGGGAGATTAAAGGCTTTTAATCTGTCTGGAATCAATAGCAGCAGATATATTAATGAGGGTCAGTTATACATTTTAAGATGTGGGGGAGATTTAAGGACTTTTAACTGCCTGGAATCAATGGCAGAAGATATATTAACTTGGGCCATGTGAGGCGGAGGATACGTCTAACTTTATGTTTAACGTGTATTAGTTTCACAAGTGTGCAGTGTTGTTTCCCTTGCTGCTGTAGGATACTGTGAGAATAAGTAGATATACAATTGAAAGCAGCGCAGCCTGAGCACCTGCTGCCAAAGTCATTATTCACAGTGAACCAGTGAACCAATGGGCCGCTTCTGAATTAATTTGAGGAGTGAACTAACCCAAATTAATCTCTGGAAATGGCATTCAATAAGCAGTTAACTAGTTGGATAATAAGCCACTGGCAATTCTATTTTCATCTAATAAAATGTTGATGTTTGCCATTACATTTCTTAATATTAACAAATAAAAAGTACTTTATTTCATTCCGAATACAAGCAACACATAATTGTGATTCACGAGCTATACCGGAGAGCACTACAGAGCAACACTTCTCTAATCATGTGAGCGCAGTGCATTCGGTATATCCTAATGTATTTAATACCAGCAGACTTAAGTATACCCCCCCCCCCACCCCCCACCATTTCTCTGTCTGTCCTCATCTCCACATCTCTGTCTCCCTCTCGCTCTCCCACGCACCCTCTCTCTCTGCATTCTCTACTCTCTCTCTCCAAATCTTTTTCAACCTATTCAAGATGAGCATACGTATATGCGACTTGCTTGGGGCCACAAGTGGGGCTTGAAAATCAAATCTATTTGATGTTGTACATTAAAAAGTACATTTGATGTTGTACATTCACCTTTATTCCGTTTCAGATTCGACATCTTTCCCCCATCGAGTTCAACTGATGAGTTGAAAGACCCAACACTCGCTTGTTGAATCACAAAAATTGAACTCGATTTTGTTTCACTCTTTGGAATATTTGAAAAGTGGAAAGTGCTGACGTTAGAGCCGCCAGTAGCTTTCTGTGATAGGCCAGTAAGTGTGTTGAGGAGCCATGGAGAGCCATGTGGGGATGTTTGACGCAGTGTTGAGGGAGGTGCTTCATTATAGAGCTGGTTCCATTGTGTCTCTCTCTGTTAAGCATGTGTACCTTATTACAGGATGGCGGTCTGGGTCGCACTATTACCTACCATGCTGCACTTAGATGCAAAGAAATAGACATACAATTTATTTGGTTATTTATTGTGAGCTGTCATGTCGGACACCAGATTTATTCTACAACTAGGTTGCATAATCGCAGTTTACAAACCTGACTGCAAGGTTAACAGCTGTGAAGACGAGACCATTGGCCAAAAGTTAAGCTCTGTATAAGTATTTATTGCACAATAGACCAACACAAAAACCCTCAGACATTGCCTGTTTTCATGTCCAGGACACAGCGACGGTGTCTCAGAAAAAAGTCCCTACCAATTAAGACACTTAAGACACGTTTCCACTGCAGGAACTTTCCCAGGAACTATGAACCATTGGAGGCACTCAGTGTGTGTCCACTGCAGGAACCAGGGTCTAAATTAAGTACAGGGGACATTATTTTTCCCAGCCAAAAGCTCTCTCCATGGGGGGGGTAGTACTTTCCAAAAGCACAGGAACTTTGGGGGCCTTGCCATGCTGATCATCTTATTAGCCGAACGAATACTCAAAGCATATTATTTCAGCATCTCCAGCCACAAACCGACTGTTTTCTGTTCACTCCGACATCCAGTGAATCACACTAAGTCGCCTTATTGCTTCCATAGTGGTGAACTACATTCATATCATCAGCACTTTCTGTTATACGTGTTGATCATTCATCTCGATAGCAGTTGGCGCTACGAGCCAATGTTTACTTGCGCTGTGGGACGTGAATATAGGTTGCTTATGGTAACATGACCGTTTGCAGTAGTATCGCAACAGTTTTGTTTGGGAGATCGACTTCTTATGAAGTGGGTCAAAAATAACTAATGGTGATGGCCTACTTTTAGTTATTTTGTTGCTTAAATTTTTCTCGTAGTATTTATCAGTTTTTCATGTCCTTTATTCGTTATGTGCCTGACGTAAAATGACCTTTATTTGTCTAACCTTCATGGGTCTTTAGGCCGCGGTGGAAACCAAGACCATAAGGGGCTGAAGAAACCTTTTAGTCCCTTTTAATGTCATTCCTGGGACTAAAAGTTCTGGGGGATTTCGGTTGGAAACCCAGCTTTAAATATCAACTCTGTTAATCATACTCATCAGTGGCAGCTGTGTCTGCTCCTTCAACGAGCCACACCTGGCTCCCCAGGCACACCAAACGATGGCCACGCCCCCTCTTGCCTAAATTACTAAGCATGATTCAAGTCAATATTTATGGGGTGTTTACTGTGATGAATTGCAATCTGCTGGCTTATTCTTCTTATTCTGATTTCATACAGCGGCGCCGTCATCGTGCTACAATATCAACGATTGCTGTTTGAATTGTTCCCAATCCCAATGTGCTACTCAGACATGCTTGTTTGAATGGACATGCGTTTTCTGAATAGAATCTCAGCCGTTACAGATTAAAAACTCAAACAAAGTAGAAAGAGGGTACAAACTAGCCTCAGGCAGCCCAGAAGTTCTGTCCCACTGATGGACTGTGCATACAAAATGTTAAAAATATCCCTGACTTCTCCAGTTTCCTGGCATTGAACCGCTAAATGAAAATGGTGCTTTTTTAGAAGCGACCGTTCGGCAGGGACTTTTATATTTCTTTCTATGTTGAAGCTTACACCGAAGCATCCGTTTCCAGCCTTTATAGTCCAGCTTTATTCCTGGGGTATGGGCATGCACATGTGTATCTGTGTGTGTGTGCCCCACTTTCTGGGTTATAGCCGGCAGAAGCCTCTCAACGGTTGACAGCCCCACCATATCAGAAACAAGGATGGCTGCGGCTGTCCCTTTAGAATTACACAACGCTAAGAAAACATTATGTATTTAGCCCTTTTGGTTCTACTATGCTAGATGTGGACATAACGTTTTTTTTATTGTGAGCTATCCTTTCAGACACCTGATTTATACTACAACTCGGTTGTATATTTACATGTGCTACGTCATTCCTGAATTAATGCAGTATTGATCTTGACAGTTGTAGCTCTGACCCCTCAGTATTAAACACTTCTTAGATGACCGGGCAACCCGAAGGAACAACACTCTCTGGACTTAATGTGTTTTATGAAGAAATGCTTGTTTAACCCTTGGGTTTAACAGTGGGGGTGTAGTGTATGTCAATGCTCTGCAAACAATGCATAGACAGATGTTATCGTCATGTTTGCATCATTAACTGTGCTCAAGACCAGATTTATATTATTCTGAAACTTGATCGAAGCAAAGATTGTACTTACAAATAAATGGCCTAAGTTGCAACAACATTCAACATACTTAAAAAAACACTCTTTCCATGACAAATCAATTCTCGAACCACATCAGTCAATATTAGGTTAGATAATGTAAAGGATCTCCCCACCAAACGATAGGATGTCATCAGCCAACCTAGATAACAAGTTTGCATTGATTAAACCTGAATATAGTCAAAAGCATTACATTATTATACATCATTATCGACCACTCAAACAGCAAGACTCTTAGTAATGCATGAAATAAATTAGCCCACATTGATCATATTGCCCTCGAGGAAAGATTTGACCAATGCTGTGAGAGAACAAACACCAATGTCCGTGTGTAGAATTGTTAAAATTGCTTATCTATAAATTCTTGCCGCATTTGAATTATAATTATTTCAACATTTAATCAAATAATTTTTATATTAATTTGCCCACTGCAACAGAAAACCTTGATGGGATAGTGTGCCTTTCTTTCGTCAGAAATAATTGGTCTGGACGACCAGCAGGGGAAAAAACAGCAGTCTGTTCAAGTTAATCAAGCGCAGAACACAGAGTGACCCCGATCACACATACTTCACCATTTCCAAAACAACCCTGAATGTACAAAGGTTTTGAAACCTTTATGCTGCTTGATGCACAACATTTTTTAATCACATTCATGACCTTGCACACAATTCACTTACGAAGACAAGAGTGGAAACAACCATCCTAGAAAACATTCTTTCAAACCGAGCAAATTTTGCGGTTTAGTGTTAAATGGCGACTAGCTCAAACCGGCGTGAACAAGAGGGCTTCATCTGCTGGGGGGGCTTGTAGACACAGACACCGATGATCAATTCAGTGTGTGACTGCTGCATGCTCCCGTTTCAGCACATTTAATTACACTGGCTAATTGACGGAGCCCCGATTGGCCGTATGTGCAAGCATATTTTAATAATTCACCCAGGGTCCCTGTCTGCAGGATGGATGGATTAATTACACTGTGAGATCTTTATTATTGGTGCAGTATTAGGTTGTGAATCAATCACAATTGATTTTGACTCGCTTAATTGAATAATTGTTGCTTCAATATTAGATTAGCCTTTGTGATAGTTTAACATTCTTCCACATTTAGATTCTTAGATCTACTTCTTTCTGACTTTCTGTGTTTCATTTGCTCTCCCTCAAATCTCAAGTGTGTGATACTTATACGGACGGACCGAATACTTCTTGACTAATGTCAGTCAGCAACAACTTCCCACAAACAATTCCAATACATTCTTCTAATTTGCTGTAACCGCAGTACAAATTCATTCAACAAAATCTGAATTTATGCAGCCCCTACAAACATAAAAATCGAATATAAAACAAATAATTTCTCTTCAGCATTACAATTGCCTACGGACTCTCCAGAGGACCATCACTATGAATCTACTCGTACGTGCTTTAAGTTGCTCTGCATGTTTCCACATGAAGTGGTCGGGTTCGAACTCGGTGAATGAATAGTCAGAAACAGTTAGAGGCATGGTTTGTTTGCTGTTGCCCTACACCAACCCTACATGTGCTACTGAATGGACCATTTTCTCTCAAAGGATGTGTTGCCAGTCCTGCCAGGGGTGCCGTCATCAAAGGGCCCTAGTGTATTCCCTTATGAAATGGAAGACGGAGGAATATGAAATGCAATGCACTATCTTGTTCTTTTCAGCTCAACTTCTTTATATTTGTTATATTTTGTCTCATCTTAGTGCTTTTTCAGCCATAACTTTGATTTCCTGCAGGCAGTGACAGCCACACTGAAATAAATCCCTTTGTTGACATTATTTTTACTAACACAGATGCATGCCTATGAGCGAGAATAGTTTTCCACAAGCCTTGCAATTTAAGCCTCTTTTCTCAGCTAAAACTACATCTCTTGTGTTTACACTCTACGGAAATGCCCTAGAATAATAGACAGGAAAATGGTTTATTTTAAATATTATAATTAGGAGTATATTTTACCTTAACCCTGGATGACCTTCCTCTCTCTTTTTTGTCATTTAATTTCATATGAAAAATTTGTGTTGAATGCTGAATTATATGCTTTGAATGAATTACACAAAATAACTATTAACCTATAAACCGACTCGGGGGGATGCAGTTTTGGTTCCATGTCTGTTTGTGCAGCTACTGTTCAAAATATTTGAATCTGCACAGTGCACATACATCTATACAAGTGTGCATGCATCATCTCTCTCTCTACCACACACACACACACACACACACACACACACACACACACACACACACACACACACACACACACACACACACACCACACAACACACACACACACACAAAACACACCGCTCACACCTCAAATATTTATGAGTTTTCTGACTTAATCCCAGCTGTTTCCTCTTGGTGACTTGAACATCTTTATAGACTCCAGTAGTTACTCCTGACACGTGATGAATGGCAGAGGGAGCAGGGTGGATTTGAATCACTAGACCCTTCCTCTCTTCCCACTTCTGCACAGACTTTTAACTTTTTTGATCTTTTTTTCTGTCTTCGCAACAACAACAACAACAACAGCATAAACATTCCATCACATCCAGGGACATAAAGGTGTCCGTTCACCACTTCCTGGGTAACAACATCCTATCCCATCCTGTCCCTGGTCCTCCTCTGACCTCTGGAAAACACTTGGATCGGACTACAATGAGGCTCTATCCTTCAGCCCTGATTCCTCAGTTCCCCTTAGAAAAACCTGGATTGTTTCCAACCACTCTGCTCTTCCCACGACCTGTCATCGACAGCTTGAGATGCCCTTCAAAACAACACCTTGTTTTGTATCAACGGTTGCACTCCAACGAACGCTCTCTGTAGCCCATGCTGTTATCTAGAGAGTCTCCACAGCCTACTTCATATTATGACAGCCTCTTCAACCTTCAACACAACCCCCAGAATGCATCAAGACACCCTGAAGCAGCTACTACGCCCATGGATGCATCCACACTCTCGCAGAGGAGGCTAGGTATTATGGGATAGCATCAGATCAGCTCTGGTCCCTCCTACTCTACCGAAAAGCAATTTTCAATCTCTTACTTTCTGTGAGCTGCTTACGTCGGTTCACCAGGGAGATATCCCTACCTGGGAAGTCATTCCAAGAATTCTCCCTCGCAAGATTTGAACGCCTGGGAATGAGGTTAATCAGCGTCAGGCTACTAGCACCCCCTCCTCGAATCAGACCCTGTCTAGATGTCAACACAATGTTTGTCTGCCCGACCTCTGTGTCAGACCAAAGCAGAGAGAGGCTGCCCTCATCACAGACACAAATAACCTCATCACAGCTCATTAATATCACATTAATAGCCTCAGTCCTTCTTGACCTCTCTGCTGCACTTCCTAGACCGCATGTTTAGTTACCTATTTGTTGTTGGAAGAGCTCTCCCCTGGGGCCTATAGGTTCAACCTGATAGATCCAGCCCCTGAGTCAACCACAGCATAACCTCGATGTTTGGGCCCCACTTCCATCGACTCACTCTTGGTGAGATGATCCACTAGCACTAGCTGTCATATCAACTGTCATATTATGCAGATGATACCCAGCTTTACTTCAGAGATTATGTTGGTTGCTGACAATACACTGTTCTGCTGGGTTGGGGATCTTCCATGACCATCAATAGATGCTACATTGGCCCCTAGTAATGAAGGGAACCTGGGTTTCCTTCTGTATTCCAGTCCATTGATTTATTGGGACTGGATTTGCAGAGTTTGATGGTTTGCTGCTAAAATAATGTGTCTTCAGAATAAGGGTTAGATGACTTGCTCAGGGAAACCTCAACACTCACTCACCCTCCATACCTTCTGAGCTAAGCCTACCCTGCACCACTCTTGCCCCTATCACTGACTTCCCAGGACAGTGGACCCATGTCACTGCTACATCCTCCTTCTCCTCCTCCATGCACATGTTTTCCATAGCTACATCCTACCTCTTGGATGTAGGTGTGGATGAGTCTCCTTACCTACTGCCCACCCAGCACACCAGGCAACAGACTTTGTGGGACAAAGCCTCTGGACCACACACCCAGTGGAGATCTGGTAATATAGGCTTATAAAAGCAAGAATTATTTTTAAAGCGCTGGGCCTGTTATAGCTGCTTGTTTATTTGTATTTTCCTCACTGCAAAGTGCCTTAAGGGAAGGCTTTACAGCCCCAGTAGTAAAGAAAATCAATACCTTTGTTGTGAACAGGATTACGGTTGAAACTAAGGTTGTAAATTGCATTACAATGAAATTCATTTATATTACACACACGTAGATGATGTGTCATATCCCGACTCACGCTCTATGTTAAGCACTTGGGTCTTTAAAAGTGGTATATAAATGCAATCGATTATAATTGTGTGTGTGTGTATATATATATATATATATATATATATATATATATATATATATACATATATATATATATATATATACACACACACACATCATCCCTGTTAGTTCTAGAATGAATGTGGTTCTCTATCTCTGCCATTGTATTGATTGTCTGCCTCAGGGTCGTTCTTTTTAACTTGGAGCATCGATCCTTCCGTGGAGCCTAGAGGCTGTTGCCACTCATCAATCCCCCCAGTATTGTAGCGCTTATGTGGGCGAGGGCACTTAATTGGCTGTGGTTCCCTGGATGGAATGACGTGCTTGATTTGTACAGCGACGATCAGGGGAAATAATAGGCCTCTGCTGGTGAAATCTGAGCATTGTGTTTCCCAGTATCTTGCTACATTCAACCCTGTAAGGCTTCAGGAAGCACAGATTAAATAACTTCCCAAAGAGTCTTCAGCTTCTCCCCTCTGGTCTGTCAATGGACAATTGATATTCAGGAATCCTTCGGCACCAAGCGATTTGAAATGGAAATGCATCAACAAAGTTTGAAGCTAAGGCCCTAATCAAATCTGTTGCTTGACACATGAGCAGAGCCGAGGTAGACCTACGATCCCACGGGGTGGATATACAACAAGTACAAGTCAGTGGAAGTAAATCAGTGGTGGACAGTAACAAAGTACAAGCAATATGTTACCCTAACTCTTTAGCGTATCTGTACTTTAATTGAGTATCATTATTTTGCAAAACTTTGTACTTTTACTCAACAACATTTTGGTGGGGAAAATTCTACTTTTTCCTACTTTCTACTTTTTAAAACCTGTCGTTCCTTTCAACGTTCCTTTCCGAGACATGCATGCTGTGTGTGTTTGTGTGTCTGTCTGCGCTTGGCCCCTGCGTGCGGGTGTGTGTTTGTGTGTGTGTGTGTGTGTGTGTGTGTGCGTAAGTCTCTGTCTGTGAGCAGCATGCGTGACCATAGACAATTAGGTGTAAGTGTACCAATCAGAACACATCGTGATTCGTGCAGTTTTGGCGGTTTTCTCCCAACTTTGCTTCCGTCCTCGTATCGTAAAATAACGGAAAAAGCACCAGATATTGAAACTGAGCCCCCATGGCCATATTTAAGCAAACTATTTGAAGTAGTGGAAAGGAAGAACGACTCGTTCATTTTTAGGTGCCTTCTCTGTCTGCTTAAGAAACAAACAATTTCCTCTTTCAAGAATTCGCCATCCAAACTAAAGTAACACATAGAGGTAATAATTATGATCATTTCAAATTATATCAGTACCAGATATCACAAAAAGAATTGTATTTAGAGTGGTGTTTCTTTAACCATAAATAAGGATATAAATGACTTTGGAATTACATTACACCAAATTACTTTTACTTTTGTTACTTAAGTACATTTAAAGCCAAGTACTTTTATACTTTTGCTCTAGTCGACGTTTAAATGGAGTACTTTCACTTTTACTGGAGTATTATTTTACACTAGGTATCTCAACTTTTACACAAGTACGTGGTCTGTACTTCGTCCACCACTTTAAGTCTCATAGCTTGGTTTAATTTATATTTTCCTGACAATGTTCGCATAATGTCTTGATGTGAAATCTTAACTTTAGACTAATTCAACCTTTATCTTAAGCCGTTCAATCTCTTGTCTCCAATGAGCCTAACTTTAAGGGGTGGAGGAAAAGCAGATCCGGGGAACCTAGATAGACTGAGAACCTCAAAAATCCAGCTGAGGAAATATAGACCTAGTGTGCCACGGCAACGGCACTTACCAACAAAAGATTCATTATGATTGTTATGATGATTCCGAGGATGATAATAATAGTTTTATTTTAAGCTATTTTTGCAGTAGATATAATGACAAGATGCATAAACGTTACTCCCTGAAGTTTGGCTACCGCATATTATTCAGCTTGAGTAAGAATCATCAAAGGGAGATTATTATTTTCTCTTCAAAGAGTCAGTCAATCAAAATGTAAGGCTAATTGGGGCCTGTGGACTTGATGAGAGAAAGATTATACTGTGTACCAAGAATTGGTTGGTATTCGGGTGCTTGAACTAAAATGTTGGAAAATTAAAAGCAAACAGAAGTCCATCCGGGTGAAATAACTGTTGTTTGAATAGGGAATATGTTGATTTGTATCATTGCAATTTATTTAACTGCATAAGTATTTGCTGCATTTCAATCCAGGGTATAGGCTTCCAATAATTCAAGGTCAAACAACACTTCCTGGTTGAGCATAACACATCCCCCTGCCTTGCTTCTTAATGAACACAAAATAGGCTATACATCATCATGAGGCAAGAAGTAATGACAATCATATTTACGCATATTGAACTGAGAACAATCATCCCCATTCTGTGAATGAGCAATAGAACGTAACACAGCAGAAGCACTATTGCAAGGACCTTGACATGATGTCGGTAAACATTCAGCTGATGAACTAAATGTGTTGCGTCACAGACCTCCGATTAACACCGCGTGGATCAATCGTTCATGTTGCTCCCCGATTCTCCCTCCCCGTGTGCCATCAGTCACTGGAGTCCGGCGCAGTAATATAATTACTGGTTGGTGGGAAAAGGATCTGCTTGGTTTATACAAGCACTTGCTGGCATGCATCCCCGCACACGTGCTGCTTGGGAGTTTGACCGTGCGAACACACAGACGGCAGGAGCGTGGTGTCATGTGGGGTTATCTAACCCAATCCAATGTTGGCTCAGTGTCACTTCAGAGAGCTTCAGTTAACCGAATAGGACGACTCAGCAAGAAACAACAACAACAGCGGGAGGCAGCGTAAAGAGTGTTTAGATGTGTAGCTGTTCAATTGTTTTTTTTCTCTTATGCTTACGCTTAATCAGTTTAAATGTCACCCGGGGCATTCACATGTGTTCTCTCTCGGGAAAAATCCTAGGAGAATCACAAATATGGCAAGCGAAAAGACAATCAGAAGGATCACAAAGAATTCAAACTGCCAGAGGCTCAGATGTAGTTTAGGAATCTGATGACACTCCCCACTGAAAGACAGTAAGCCAAAACAGCCATGAGGGAAACATGTCTTTCTTTGAGAGAAATGTTCAAAACGTCAATACAGCAGCGTTTCATTAAAAATGAAGGGTGTTGGGCTACAGCTCAGAGGATTCTGGCATCTTGCTGGGATTGCTTGGCCAGTATCCTTTCATCGGAGTCAATAAAACATGTGCCCCGTGGCAAGAATTGGCTTGTATTTGCTAACTAAACATACAACAAACACAGAGAGGAGAGGGGCCAGTGAGGTGGTGGTGGTGGGGGGGGGGGGTGAGGGGGCTCGACTCCTCTGGATGACGGATTACTTATTACTCACCCTGGGCCCCTGCCCGGCCCCCCCCTAAACTCAGGGGGGTTCTCATCAGAGCATGACGCGTGATGATGATGTCACAGAGTTTACGTTGCTGTCCAGAGATGGCTTGAGTAAGGTTGAGTACTGTTGAGTAAGAGTGAGCTGGACGTTATCGGGAAGTACCCGACAGGTTGATGAAAGAAACCTGACACGATAGGGAGGGGTCTTGAATCACCCTGGAGGGGGTTATTTTTTGCAATAAAGACAAGCTTGCGTCACATTATCCCACTTGTTACACAGCTACTTTCTAAATAAATCATTTGACGCAAAAAATAACGAAATAAGTTTTAACGATTTAAAAAAGACACTTCTGCTACAAAATAATAGTCTGTTCGATTCTATGGTTGGAAATAGCGTCCAGAGCAACAGTCTGTTATATATTATTCACGGCCTAGGATACAGAAATAACAGATGTGCCATAACTGACCAATCAGAATCTAGTATTCAAGCAGTGTTATAATCTTACATATAAATTACAATGCCCCATGGTTTATCAATGGTACTTTGGAAAAAGTCTAATGGTGGCAGTTGCATAAGGGAAAAAAATATTTTACATTTCCATATCAGTTGGTTGACATGTTGTCAGGATGTGGTGAATAGTCTGCATAAAAAGGTCTGCAAACCCCCCTGAAAAAATGGCAAATGGCAAAATAAAGGAATGCACCCCCAAAAAATGAGGTTTGAGGTTTGAGGTTTCATAACAACCAGCCATGGCATGGTACTGAGTTTTCCAATCAAAGCATGTTCCTTCTAAGTGTTAGCCAATTAGAGGGGACGTTCTGACACTCGCATCTTTCAGGGCTGCTCACAAAAAGTCGCAGCCTTGCTGGTTTGGACATCCAAACTGTCGAAAGTGCCGGGGCCTCAGAGGGGGATAAACTGTCCCCATCAAATATTTAGCCATTTTTCTTTTGTATTTTTCAGTGTGTGAAATTTTCTTTATCACACCACTCCATGGCTGACCTACCTTTTGATAAACCTTCGACAAAGGCCCACAAATGTAATTTATACATTTCAGTTTAACAGTATTACATGATTAGATTGTTTACCTGAATTTATAGCATATTCCTTTCAATAAAATTGCAAACCAAATCAATACTCTTAAACCGTTTCAGGAACGGCAGTAGGGGCGGCAGTAGCTCAGGCGGTAGAGCGGGTTGGCTGGTGACCGGAAGGTTGCTGGTTCAATCCCCGGCTCCTCCTAGCTGAGTGTTGAGGCGTCCCTGAGCGAGACGCCCCACCCTGACTGCTCCGGGCAGAGAGGTGTGGCGTCCCCTGTCTGTATAAGCTATCGAAAGGAATGACGATGGTGACCCATCGTCACTCCCGAGTTACTCCTGAGGAGACTCGATAAAATGAAATGAAAATGAATGTTTTAGGAACATCCAATGGGCATTTTACCTTTGACCTCAGTAGTTGTTCATCTGTTCAGCCACACACACACCATTGTGGAAATGGCCTCTTGATTGGTTATATACCCTAATAAATACTTTGACTTAAATCAATGAAGCCGATAACTTGTATCAGATAAGCTGGAGCTGCTGAATCAGTGGGACAAGCATTCACCCACTGTCACCCACTTGCATTGACTTTGATATCTAGAGCGCTGCAGTTTGAACAGCACCTTTAGGGAATTATCGATCATGTACAATGTCAACCTCATATCTACTCAGAGATAATAAACAATGACTTTCAGGGGAAATTTCAAATTCAATTATGTATGACTAAATAACTTTTCCCATGATGTGTAAGGCCCTCTTTTGTTAAAATTGCATAATGACAAGTTCCCACCTCCAGCTGACTCTGTGTTCCTGTGTGTGTGTGTGTGTGTGTGTGTGTGTGTGTGTGTGTGTTCGCTTGCGTGCGTGTGTGTGCATATGTGCATGCATAGGTGTGTGAGTGTATGGACCTGTCTGCCTCAGTTCTTCGTCTAGTGTCCGACCTTGATCATTTCCCAATTACAATCATTCTCTTTCAAACAAAGCTTAATCAGACCTATATTCTTTTTCTCTCAGTCGTCTCTGTCTGTCTGTCTCACCCCCACACAGACATGCACCTTTCACAACCATGCACTCATACACACACACACACACACACACACACACACACACACACACACACACACACACACACACACACACACACACACACACACACACACACACACACACACACACACACTCAAACAGATAAAAACCCACTGCCGTGCGTTGACGTGTCTTGTAACCAGATCCCTGAGCTTATGACACCACAAACCCCTGCTCCACACCACCCCCCATTGTGTTTCCCCGCCCTGTCCTCAGGCTGATGCTGAAATTGTGCGATAGGGCGAGCGAGTGAGGTAGGTGGTGAGAGAGACAGAGAGAGAGACAGAGAGAGAGAGAGAGGGGGGGGGGGGGGGGTGGGGGGGAAACAACCTTTCCGTTGTGCTCAACCACATATACAGAATTTAATACATTATTCAACACTAGGGAATGAACATTTGATTCTTCCAGGAATTTTGCAGCAATGTGTGCCAATAATTGAATGCATTTCACTTGACCTGTGAGTAGAATGGGTCAACCATTACATAATGTGCCATCATCAACATTTATTTTCTTCTTTTCATCCAGCTCGTTGAGAAGGGTAAACACAGAGCTGGGTTCTCCATGTACTACGTCTATTGTGAAATCATTCGCAGCAACAATAATGTTTTACTTTTTATTTTCTGTGCTTGGTTCTCTCAAGGTTAGAAGCTGCATAATGTCCAAATTATACTTAAGGGGTTTGTTACAAATTACTACTTTAGTTTCTGGAAGTGCAAATGTCCTTTCCCCATGGAACCTATTGCGCCTCTGATGATATAACTTATACCAATGACTTGTTTGCCGGTAATCACATTGTCATTGACTTTGATATGTGTTCATAATGGGCATGGCCCAAACTAGAAAGTGGCTCCCTATAATGACTAGTTCTCAGATTTGCATAAAGATACATAAAAGGGCATAGGTTGCATGCATTGGTGCCGATTACTCATAATTAAGAGAGCTGGAAGTGTCCCTTGGAGTGCATAACAATGGGTGTGTGTCGGAAATCAGCAATCAGCCATCATCTCTATGCACCATAAATACACACAGGCAGACGAGAGGTAGGTAAAGCAGCTGGCGGATGTGGGAGGGTATTGAAAATGGCAGCAGGACCCAGGCAGGCAATCCACAGCGGATTACTCCACTGCTGAAAGTTTAGAGTCCCTCTCACTTTCACGTTCTATAGAGCAATCTCATCATCGACAAACAAAAACCTTTCCAGTCCATCGCAGTGTTTTAGGAGAGGGCCTTCGAATTCAACAGCAAGGCTTGATCCAGATGTGTTTATTAATGATGTCCTTGTCCAAGGTTTGTTCCTCTGAACAGGCTAATGCAGAGATTACTCTGATCGACCAATCAGCCACTCCCTTTGGGATAAAAAAAAACATCCAAAATGAATGTCTCTACCACAAGAAATATGAACAGGAGG
This sequence comes from Gadus chalcogrammus, assembly GCF_026213295.1. Lineage (NCBI taxonomy): Eukaryota > Metazoa > Chordata > Actinopteri > Gadiformes > Gadidae > Gadus > Gadus chalcogrammus. The sequence goes on from NC_079424.1 coordinate 11,567,062, forward strand.
ATTGGGCCGACATGGGATGATAGAGGGCCATTACAAGACTATTTTTATAGAGCTTAGTGTAACGATTCAACTCTCCAACCACGTGTTTTCCACAGCTACAATGAACAATTGGGAGCTGCGTTGGACAACAAGCCAGGAACATGCAATAGTGATTATTACAACTTTGTTTTATGCGTAAATGTATTCAACGAAGCGTGAACTTTCAGTTCACTTATCTTGCATGCACTTAAATTGAGTGTGAAATTAGTTTATATATTTCTTTATTTCTCATTTATATAATGCTGATATTTCTTTGGTGAATTGGATGTTTGGAAGAGTTTATGCCTCATTAGACAATAGAACGTTTATTAATTAGATGTGGGCACACTAATCTCTCTATTAACTTTCTCGATAAGTATATAAATAGGGTTGAGGCGTTTTACGCATATACAACTGGAATCAAATCATACAGATACGATGAAATGAGAGAGAATCAGGACAACCCATTCACAACAGGTATAACCCTAATATCACAATAGAAAAGATACATGAAAAATTGTGTTGAACACGTGCTTTACCGGTAAAAATTATTGGTCAGAATTAACCACTACAGTGTGTCATTATACCTCTTTCCAAGGAAAACTATTTCCAAGGATCTAGTTATCAATTCTTAGTGAGAATCATCAAAGAGCAATATATATTCTGCTGCGGGTGTGTTGCGCTTAACACATTCCTCATGACTAGGTTTATGACCTGCATTGGTGTTAATAATGGCAAGACCACAGTCGTGTGATTTAACACAGCTTAGGGAAAGGGGGGGCTGTAATTATGAGCGTCTGAGGTGAACCTACAGGACAAAGCATCCGGGGGTCCATGTCCCACTGCAGCATGAGGGCCCCTGATTGCCTTCTTGTGATGATGGACATGGTTCACGGTGGCTTGGTCACCTAGCCACACTGAAACCAATGCTTCCAACTGACAGCCCAACCATCTCCGACCCTCCCCCCGCCCCTACCTCCCCACCCCTCCACCCGCCATTTCCTCTTCCAAGTTGGTGGCTGATCTCACACCTTTATTTTAGGCAAGGGGGTGCAGTAAGGGGGGGGGGGGACAGAACTAAACAAACAAAGACGTCCAATGGCAGTATACTTTGAATTCTTCAGGGATATCTAACTGACAAAGCACAAACTCAACAACAACTGACACGGAAATGATTGTGTGTTTGTTAGTGCGGCTAGTTGGGGGGGGGCTGTCTAAATCTATGTGAGCTGCACAGTTACTCTGTGTCTGTGTGTGCGTGGGAGTGACAAAGGGATAGAGAGAGAGAGGCAGAGCAAGACAAACAGAGAGATAAAGAGAGAACATTTATGGATGCTATATGCACCTAAAGCGCTCAATAAGAGTTAAAAAAAGTATGATGCCATTAGTGCAGGAGATATTGAATATTTGATCTGTATAGGTTTGGGATGTTTGTGTGTTTGTGTGTGTGTGTTTGTGTGTGTGTGTGATTTGGTGTGTTTTCAGGAAGGGTGCAGCAAGCACGAAATAGAAAGGTGAGACACACCAGAGATGAGAGAGTGAGAGAAAGAGAGATTTATTCTCTTTCCTGTTGTGTTTTGATGGATGTGTCCTGACAGATGGCATAACCCCCTGAAGCTTGCTTTCACCAGGGTCCAACTACCTTTCATGTCTGTTCAGTGCTGAGAGGACACAAGGAAGTGGACAATTGCAAGTAATAGGAGAAGGAGAACAGGAAAGACAATAGCATCAACAAAGTCCCTGCGTTGGGGTTTCACCTAACAAGCTCCTAGCCCACTTCTATCTGATCAGATTCCCGGGCCGTCCTGCTTCTATGACAAAACAAATGAAGGGCCTGACACAATTGCCTGCCTAGTTTTAGAGGAGGGAAACAAACTGACCATTCAAGGACATGCCAAACTGCAATTCTGAAGGGATTCCCTCGTTGTCATATTTTAGCCAAACAACCTGTTGTCTTTGTCCGTGGAAATGCTCAGTTGAGAACTGAGCCATTGCATGAGTATAGCTGCCTAGGTATCATGTTCAACATTTGCTGACTGGAAATACTGAGCAAAGAGGAGGATTTTTTTTCAGATCATATGATAGCCCATTCATATAAACTAGTTTTTCCTCTGAATTTGATCCTTGAATGACTTTGCACCAAAAACCGAGAACAACAATGAGATTTGGCTTTGGCATCCTTGTGGATGGACCTATTTGGAATAGCAATTTAAATAGTAATAACACCTTGCAGAAAGGCACACTTACTGAGCCCGTAATGTGTGCTGTTTGTTGGCAAACTCTAGGCATCGCTCCAAACAGACAGGACTTCCACAACAAAATGTGGCCAGGTGTACTTTGTACTTGAATTGCAAGTAGCAGGCGCTGTCATTTGAATGTAATTTAATCTTGACCTCCTATCAGACGTGGGTAGGCGTGACCATTTGGTTCTCTGTCGCTTATGGAGCTGCCCGTGGGAGCAGTCTGGGTGCAGCCTCTACAACGCCATGCATCACAGACCAAATCATTACTTCATGTGGGTGCTAAATTGGCTAACGGGCTAATCGAATTCCCAGCAGTGAAATAATCCAAGAATGAAGTCTTTCTCATCATGAAAGATTTTATTAGACAACGATGACACACGTGACTGTTTTTAAGACAGTATACATTCAGGTTAGGTTATCTGTACAATAAAGGTTGCAGGAAAGTCTAAAGATAACATCCATTTTCTTGGAATTGCTTTCCCGTGTATGCCTTTCTGCAGCAATAGTAGATTCCACTTTTTTTAGTAAATCCCAGAATATGGTTAGATATTGATTGAAACATGCCAGTGAATTTCAACATTTCAACATTGTTATAAAGTAATACCAGAACTAATCGACTAGGCTTTGGCATTTGTTGTATTATTTATAGAAATATCCACCATTATTTGTAACGATTAATAAAGATACTGTATTTTGGTGTACGTATGTTCAGCATCAACAGATCATCAAAGCCTGTCTTGGTCTGCACCAACACATGTGGTTCACTGCATTAAACCTGGGGCACACATGTTGGCACCCACAACAGCATACAGAGAGGTTGAACACAACACAAATGTATACTAATACTGCATTTTGGCATTGTGTCGTTTCAACAAGACACATTCCACAGTGTCCTCACCCAAGCAAGGCCATTTATAAGGCTTTGGAACGACTGCATTTTCATTTTAAGGTTGTGTTACTCATGGAAAGGGCAGGTAGGTCATTGAGCAGCAAAACTTTACAAACATTTCCATTCAATGTGGCAAGTAGAATGAAACCAAACAACTGGAAAAACACCATCGCAGCTCAAGCATTTGTTTCCCCCATTTTGAAGTGCTCGAAATATGTGGCAGCCACAACCATTTGACAATTGAACACAGAACTCCACGTGTAATGTTATTGAATACCTATTACATCACTTTTTTTTGTATGGGATAACATCAATACATCTTAAACACGAAGCGATACATCCTTTTACGCACGGGATGATGGTGCAGTTGGAATCAGTGTATCCCATTAGGTGTAAACGATGACATTCTGTCAAGACTGATATCTGCCTCACAGTCGTCCAGGTCGCAAACCGAATCAGTGGCGATTTCATTATTATGGGAAAGCTGTGATATTCGGTCGAACGTCTCCTCGTGGTCAATGCATTCCACAACGTTTGGAATCATATTCACGTACGCGTTCACTATTTCCTTGTGGGTCAGGGTGTCCTGATTGTATGAGACCAGCTCGTTGCTAATATTAACCGTTTCTACTGGCGTGTTGGAGCAGAAGTTGCGACAGCCCAGGAGACTCGCGAAAGCCTTCCTGAACTCAGCGTTGAACGCGTAAATGATGGGGTTGAGCGAGGAGTTGGTCCACCCGAACCACACGAACACATCGAAGGTGGTCTCGCTGACGCACGGCAGCCCCGGGGCCGGGTGCTCTGCGGTTGGCTTCTCGCAGAAGGGGACCATGCAGTTGAGGATAAAGAAGGGCAGCCAGCAGCACACGAAGACACCCATGATCACGGACAGGGTTTTTAGAACTTTGGTTTCCCTTTTAATGGATGTTTTCAAGGTGTTGTGGTGTTGGCACTCTAACCTATTGCTCCTGCAGCTCTGTGCGTGCTCAGCCGCCCGCTCCAGGGACGCGATCCTCCGGATCTGGATCTGGGCGATCCGGTAAATTCGGGTGTAAGTCACAATCATGATCGCCACGGGGATGTAGAAACTGATCAAGGACGACGATATCGCGTATTCTCTGTTAAGACTCGAGTCGCAGTTCTCCTCTTTTGGCTCAACAGCGGAAGAGTTGCTGTGCGTCCCGGTCATTTCGTCATCGCTGGCTTTGTGCCAGTTAAGTTGGACGGGTATGAATGAGATGATGACAGACAACGTCCACGTGACGCTGATCATCACGAAGGCCACTCGCTGGGTCATTTTCCTCTCGTATCGGAAGGGACTCGAGATGGCCCAGTATCTATCCACGCTGATGATGCAGAGGTTAAGGATCGACGCCGTGGAGCACATAATGTCAAAAGCCACCCACACGTTACAGAAAGTACCAAAAGGCCAATACCCCGCCACCTCGGCAACGGCCTTCCACGGCATCACCAGCACCGCCACAAATAAATCCGATAACGCCAAGGACACGATGAAAATATTGGTGACTTTGGTCCGAAGGTGGCGAAAACGCAGCACCGCGGAGCAAACCATAATGTTACCCAACAGGGTCCACAGGATCAGCAGTGCAAGCAAGCAACCCGTCACTGTCCTGGAGAGTAACTCCTTTCGGCCGTGGGATGTTACCTTCGTTTCGGTGACGTTCCACATCGTCTCTCCGAGAGGTGCTGCCCCGGGGTCACCCTCGTGCACCGAAGGAAGGTACTTCCCGGTGTTATATATATCATCCATTTGTTGTTCAAGTGTAACTGCAGTCCAGTGCTCCATGCGCGCCGTGGATGAGCGCAGTGCAAGGCGTCTCACTGCAATGTCTACCGCGTTGTAGAGCTACCATCCTCACCGGACGCGGTCCTGAACTGGACGGGAACATAGACTGAAGGAACGAGTCGTAGGCGAACGTTGCGTCTGAGCTGAACGATGCGCTCGGTGCGCGGAGGGGCTTGTGGTGCGCGATGGGCATCATGGTGCAGCCTCGCCAGTGGAGTGGTCTCTGATCCACCCCGCGCAGGATATGTAAATCCGAGCTGTTGAGTTGGTGATCTTTCTGCGAGTGAGGGAGGCGGAGGGGAGTCCCTCCCTAGAGCCAAGAGCACACAGCTCCATCAGCGCACGAAAGACACACATGCACATGCCTTCCAGGAATGTACGTACGCAGACATTTCATTTCACGACACGACGTACTGTCACACATGCCAAAGCACTTCCACAATGCATTAGGGCGCGAATCCTTGTCGATCCATCGTTATTGCTGTAGCCGGAGTATCTAAAGCAGAGTTTTAGAAATAAATGAGTAAAGGCAAGCACTCCCATCTGAGTTATATGAGGGTGCTCTCCAAGGTGCTGAAACCGAAGGCACGCTTGGATATATTCTCCGGGAAACTTAATACACCCATATCCATGACGACGTGTGTGTGTGTGTGTGTGTGTGTGTGTGTGTGTGGGGGGGGTAACCTCACAAAACTGTTTAGAACAGTAATAGAAAACTCTTGCTATGCATCTTCAGGTACTTTCTCTTAACTCCTTTTTTATTGAAGGCTGGTTCCGACAGACTTCATCGGCGCACGGCACGCAGCAGAAGAGATTGCTGCGGGACATCGCGGCAATATCTTCTGCTGTCAGGGTATTCATCTTACAACCCAGTTGTAGCGCGCGTACTTTACGCACGCCGCAACATCTGCATGGTTCCGCTTTTTTGACGTCATAGATATTTTTAGAATTGTCCAAAACGCCTGTCAAATCAGTTTGACATTCCGTCACAGTAATCCGAAAGCACCTTGTGCCAGATCCTCTCGGGTGTGTTCATTTCAGGGTTTAGGAAGGAGTTGTATCAGACGGATATTAATCTTGAAAAGTTAAGAGTGTAGCCTATTGCTTAATGCTATTAATGTGTGTTCATTAAACAAGAATTACATAGCAGAGGTACAGAACTAGAATAGAAAAAGTAAATAATAAAAGAGGAATATGCATGCCATTAAATAAAGATAATACTCCAATGAAAAATGTCTTTCACTGTCATATTTGCATATATATTGAATACATATATATTTGGTTACTCAACTAAAATATGTTTATTTATTCGCTCTTCTAATTAATGAAGCCATCTAAAGGTATACTAATTGTTTGCAATTGAATTGACTATCTCATTTACTATCTATCTACTATCTATTATGCAATTACTTTATATGGCCAATCCATGCAGGCATTGATTCGATACCCACCATTTATCATCTTATCTGACCATGTGCGATGCTTACCAGTATGGTTCTCTTAAGAACAATTCTCATGGGAGGAAGAGCGGCTCAGACCAATCTTTCTAAATAAAACGCTAGCGCCATCATGTGGTTTCTGCAACACCAGAAACACCAAACAGAGCTAACTTTATAGTAAATAAAATCCTATGCTTTGGACAGTCTCCTATGCTATGCAATATTTCCCTGTGTATTTTCTAAATCTAAAATCCACCTTTGATGCAAAAGGAAACTAGTTTTTGCTTTATTTTGTTGCAATATGTATATTTAAATTAATGTGTGAGTACTTAGAGAAAATAAATGAACTCGTTTTTAGCACCACCTTCATTAGAATTTCAGAACGATCTTGTCACAGTGTTTTAATTATGATTTTTGATCTGTATTGCAGTATATACATAAATGTTATACTATCGCATTGAGTAACTAACAAAAGCATTCACCACAAGTTGGCAAATACTGGGAAGATAAAAAAAAGTAAATAGCACCTGGTTGAGAAATGTAATAATATCAAATTAACTTATAAAAACACATTGATTCAAAATACAATTGTATAGTACAACTATGCAACTATTGTTACAAAATTAATTTTATGTTCACAGAATAGGACCCATTTATCGAATTGTATGTTTGAGATGTAAACTGACAAAGTGCCATTTGTCTGAGGACTGGGAGTCATCAACAATCTTTTCAGTAATGTGCGCACACAACGCCATTGCTTTGATGAACAGTCTATTAACCCTCCTAATCTGCCATTCAATTAGTTCTCATAATTAATTAAGGGTAATGAAGCAAATTGATTACAGTCTTACAGTCTATTAGACACCGTATGTCATACACCTATTAAATGATTAATTCCCCATTGACTAAATTAGTATTATCAGTATGCCACATGGAGAAGGGAACCTTTGGGCAGTTAGACCGGGGTCTTTCTGAGCAAAGGGAAAACAATTGATCAGGCGCAATAGGAGATAAAAAATAGAAAATAAAAGACTGTGGCAATTTTGGCAACATGTAATCACTTGAGAAGTCCATACTCCATAAGTACAGGTCTGAGAACGATTATCCAACTCATTATGAATATAACGAAGAGAGTGCATAGCAAGATCTATAGTGTAGTAGTAGCATTCGATTACTTGAGAGTACCTTGGTTAATATGCTGGCAACAGATGAGAACAATATCCATTTAGACTATGCACATTTTTTAACAAATTAAAAATGCAAAGAAAATAAGTGAAAGAAATTAACATATGTTTCGCTGCATGATTTACTTCACAAAGTACAGCACATGTCTCTATTCAGAGAAGTGGAACTCAGAGGTGTCTCAGTGGACTGTTTGGTGGACTAGTTCCAGCATAGCCATGCTGCCCCCCTTAGAGAAACAATGGCTGACATGTCATGTGTGCATCATTCATGTGGCACCTGTTTGCTGGACAAAAGCCATTGAGTGCAAATGTTTGGAAGGGTTTTCTTTGACTAGGACACACCAAAGGGTTGTTTTGTCAATCCAGTTCCTCGTATTGTTTCGTCGTGAACCCAAGGTAATTCTTTAGAAAACACATTGCTAATAACGATTGATTGGCCTATCAAACCCCTCCACGGAGGGGTGTGTATGCTGTGACTCCCCATGGCTTTCTGTCACATCCGTTCAGTAATGCCCTCGGAGCGCCGCCACAGCCGTGGACCAGTGCTGTGAGGAGCTTCTTTCTGCTTTCCCGCAGGTGGCGGGATGTTCGGTGCATGCGGTCCATCATTGTCAGTGCCCAAGGGGATCCATCAAGCCCTGCGGAACACCTCAAAGAGGGAAGCCACTGAGTGCATGCGGTAGAAAAGGTTCATGGGTACGGCGAAATTGAGAACTGTGGTCCATATACTGAAGCCGAAGGCCTCCTGCTCCAGTCCGTTGTCGTACTGTGGTCGGCAGCCAAAGGCGGGAAGGATCCACAGCTTAGGGAAAGAATGATCAGAGGGTTAAAAACGTTGGTGAACCTTGTACAAAACAGGTCCTTATGTAGGTTTTCTTCTTTTGATATGTGAACATGTATCCATTCACGACCATGCAATTAGATTGAACTCAGGCACACCCTACACTGGATTGTATACTTCAATTGCTGCAACACCGAGCATGCTAGAAAACCTTACCGAGATATTGCACATCAGAAGGAATATAGCGATGTTCTTCAGGATCTGCCTCTTGGTGCCCGGCGGCTCTGCCACGGTCCCCTCGGTCAGGGGCACCTTGGAAGGCTTCCTAGGACTTCTGTACACCTGTCCACTTTCCACCTGCTCACTGTCCATGGTCGCACAGTCCCTTTCTGGCGTCTCGTAGGCTCTGTTGAGGATGCCGTTATACGGGGGGGCGAGGGATGAGGTCACGGAGAAGATCTTGGGCGTGGCTGGCAGATCGGGATCCTCCCTGTCATCTCGATGGCGGTACAGGGACTCGATGATGAACAGGTTCTGGACGCACTTCTCCAGGATGATGAAGAGAGAGTAGATGAGGTTAGTCCAGCGGTACGGCGGGCTGCTGGTAGAGCCCAGCACCGCCACCACACTGCACCAGGACATCAGCCAGGAGCCCACAGAGGAGCCAAATAGGAGCTCCGTGTCAAGCTGCCTGGATGGGTTCTCAGAGGTGTCGGTCGGCATGTGGTCAGTGCGGTAGATGAGCAGACCAGAGGCTCCGGCTGAGCACATGAAAACCAGCATGATTATACCGTAACAGTAGAACATGGAGATGGCTGACTGGCGCATCTGCAGGGATTCCTCCACGTGGATCACGTAGACCACCAGCACTCCGATGGTGCTGGCCAAGGCCACCAGACCCAAGATGGGGCCGAGGATCAGACCCTGGTTCTTGGTAGCCGACCGCTTGCGGTTGGAGGTGAGGTCGATCACCCTTCCGATGTTCTTCCACATGACATAGAGCATGGCGGAGACAAAGATGTGATACTCGATGTTGAAGGGATACAGATAGTAGAGGCTGTTGGAGAACATGGAGCAAGCGCCGGTGGTGCAGTTACAGTCAGGCTCTGAGTGAACTGCAACACAAATGGGGAAACAAATACAGTTAGATGGCAGTGAAACAGCTCCAGCAAAAGTCTGCAAATTCCAAAAATGACTTGCCTTACAAAACTCCAACTTTAGCTGGCACAACTGAAGGTTTTGCCAACTAAATCCAAACCCTCCTTTTATCTAATCATACTTATTATACAAAATTGTGCCAATTTTTTTATTATTGTTCTTTATACAACCAGGCAGTAAGTTTGTAATACCATGGGATATCGTACATAACTGTCAAGACAACCGACAAAGAGTTATGAGCATCAAACAATGACCTGAGTGGTTGAATCACTTCCTAATAATATATATATATATATATATATATATATATAAACATAAACATTTGTGTTTGTCTTGTTAGCAAGAAAAGGAAATAACAGGGCTTACAGGACCCATTACACCTTTTTCTCTTTCTTCATAAGTTAATAATACCCAGACTAATTCCCTGATGTTTTGGCGGCTGGCCATGTTGGAGGCCAGCCATTATGAAACCGTATACCCAGGAACGGCTTTTTGTGACCACGGCAGCAAATGCATTAGAGTGAAACTGCTGTATTCTACTGCATCTTCTATATCCAAAACAACCACCCCCAACCCTCCTGACCCCGAAGGGAAGAAAAGCCACCACCATGCTCCTGCACTCTTTAATTAAAAAAGAGTGCAGCCAGCCTCACAGTCAGCCGGATATGAGGAGCAGCAGTCGGATCCCCCAACCCTTGGCTTAGATGTATCAGTTACTGTAATTGCAGCACCCTTGGGAGTAGCTTTCCTGAGACAAAGCCGTCTGAGGTCAAGCGGGAGGGGGGGGGGGGGGAGGGTAGCGGAGGTTGGGGTGTGGGGAAAGGGTTGCTGTGTCCCTCTTGAAACCTAATAGAGAGGTGCTCAACACAAACAAGACCTGTTGGGGATGTCTGACCCGCCTCCCCTCCCCTGCCCTAACCCCCCGTTCGTGTATCCATTGAGGTGAGTTCTCAAGTGGACTATTGTATTTTCCTTGGAGGTACAAGCCAGCAATCGACCCCTTGGCCCTTACCTATGGTGAGGTTTCCATAGCCTTGGGCATACAGTCTTCTCTTGTGGTTGTCCAGGAAGTGTTCCGCTTCTGACATCACTCCGTTGCACCACAGGAGCAGGTTGGTGAATACGGCGTGGATTACACCGAATCTAAAAAGAAGGGGGAACATGTATAGTGGAGGAATAGATGACTGTAGTGAATAGAAAGGTCCAACTGAGGTTATAACATTATGTTAAACAGGGTAAACATGGGACTTTGATTTTACATTTCTGTCAAGTTTCTAAACACTTTGTGCTTACCTCTCAAATGTTTCAAAGTTCTTGATGACATCCTTGATGTGAAACCATAGAAAATGCACCTTAAGCAATAAAACCCAAAAGACATGAACACAACAATTATTGAGATGAATGAGGACTGTGAATAAGTCCAACATGAAATGCTGAATATATTTAACATAGATAGAAATTAAGAAATAATTGATGAGAAAAAAACATCTAAAAAAATCACAAGAACTTTTCCCGCCGTGAAATGTCAGAAATTCTTTAAATCAAGAATAGTTTTAAAGGAGTCATCATTAAACGTTTGCCTACCTGTGCTATTGTGTGGGTTGCATGGACAACAGGGTAGACTCCAAGCACATGCGACACACAGGAATTGAAGCCCACGTAATGACCAATACGGAACGCGTCCATGATCAATGATAGCAGTGCAAGAAGAGTCAAACCACCTATCAGCAAAGAACCATCATAGTTAGAAGTGGTTTCCCTTCAACGCAGTAAGTAGAGTCTACTCAAGTAATCACAAGGAAATATTTTGAAAATATGTAGGCCTATACGTATATGAATTGCATTTTTCTGTTAATAAGTGTACTCACCTTAAACATTTAGACTTACCTCTTATCCAGCAGGTCGTTGCGTGCACATCTTTCTCCGTCTGGAGCTCACTCTTCCTGTCCCTAATCCAGATGTACCACATCATCCACATCAACTGGATGATCATAAGGCAGGTGATGAACGACAACAGGTTCTCCTCCGTAACAGAGGGTCCATGGTGGGCAATGGCCAGCATCAGCGCCAACCCGATCAGTAGCACGTTGGTGCCATATTGGCCACTGAGGATCTCCGAGCTCTTCCTCGGATAGTCCGCCGACAAGTTGAGCTTGATCTTGGTGAATGTCTTCTTCTCGTGCTCGGAGCTAGACGACGAGGACGAGCTGTTGCAATACTTGTTCAAACACATGATATCCAGGCCACTGTGTTCCACCATGGTGGGCAAAATAGTAGGCTATGACACCGTCAGTCTCGAGAGAAGAGCAGAGTCGATCCTGTGCGCTATAAGTGCGTCCAGGGGAGGCCGAGTGCGTAACGCGCTGTTACAATGTGAGGATTCAGAGCCACAGCCGCCGTGCCAAACATGCTCATTCAATCTTCATGGGCCGGTTCAGTGGTCACACATAGATTCAATGTCCGGCCATAGAATGGATGCACTTGTTGTTTTCATATTTGAATCACTTTACCTCTTCAAATGAGGACTATCCGATTCGAAGAAAATACAAAATGTGAGATGTAATCAAAGATCCTCTCTTTAAACCACCATCTGTTTTCCTTGCCAACGGTTGATAAAAAAAAAATGACATGCATAGAACCGCGGATTATTCCGAATAAAAACGAGTTAATTCTGTTCAGAAATGTGCGATTCAGTCTAATGGAAACGCGACCACCGTCCTTTTAAATCTCTGTTAAAGTCCGTTCAGTGTGGATATCGGGTGTCAGGCCCACCACAAGGAGAAATAACTTAGAGAAAGGTGAGACTCCTTACAGGTGTGAGTTGGTGGCCGGTCGGAAGGTGCGCATCAATGCAATGCAATGGAACATGTCTTATTTGTTTGAACCTGATAAAGACGAACGCTTCTTACTAACCAGTTAACCACAAATCAAATTGGGGTTCGTAATCAAATATCGTAAGAAGGAAAGATCCGTCCACCCGATTACAGATCCTTGAGATCCCATGAGATTCCAGACTTTCCGATATGCTTTGGGCCTTCTTTGGATTATGGAGCTACAACACATTTTAGGGTTGGTAAAAAAAAGAATAATTAATCAATTTGTACTTTGTATTTGACCCCTTATGCGTAGGTCGCCCTCCTTGGATGTGTCTTAATGAAGACATATCCGCTTGCTACCGTTGAAGAAATACATTTACTTGGTTGTTCTTGCTTGTCATGATTAATGTGTGCGAGGAAAAAGACAATGGATTCACGAATATCCAAGGTGATTAAGCGTTTAAGGCCTTCTCGTCTTTGTGGCTCGGAGGTCTTCCCTTAATTACCAGACAATCTGCATAGTATCGATTTGTCAATCAATTCGTGTTTGCATTAAAATAGTTATAGACCTATCCTCCCGCCATCAAAGTATCCTAATAAGGGTTTGATCATCCAATAAACACGTTGATTGAATTGGAAGTTTTTTATAGCACATTGACGTCAGCATTAGCCATTGATGTCCCTGTAATTCGTCTTTCTGCAAGTAAGAAACGCCTCCTGGATGTATGGGCCAACCAAAGTGAGGCTCAACCCTAGATAAACCGTAAGAAGGTTCAACATGTAGTCTAATGGCGCTACCATACGGTCTATGAGCAACACCTAGGAGTGTCAGTATGTTTATTTTGCTGTAAGGACATTAGTCAGATCCATAATTGTTATGCTACAAGGTATCTAGCTATAATACTAGCAGTCCAGCTTCAACAAGGGATGTGGCGATGTGCTCTTTTAATTATTATGTATTTATTTTTCTAAATGGGGTGACCCTGGTCACTGGCCTGTTCATTTATAATTGAGAAAACTAACAGTGGCTTTATACATTTCCCTCAATCTCAGGTCATCTCCTTATGCAGGCCTACAAGTTGAATCCGTTTTAGATTGAAAGACATTTCTACCATTTCCCACTTAAGTCAATGTATGATCCACCAAGTCAGATACTCTTAATTTGTTTTACCTGACAAGCATTTTACGATCCGGGATCTTAAAATCCACGTCAAAAAATACTAAGCAAGAGTATGTGTCATATTCACCCATTGTATAATGATATAAATGATAGTTGAATGTAGAAATTCACGATACATTGTGAAGAAATACCATTATCAAGTTAGACAAATTCAGTGGTTAGAATTAAATACATTTTAATCAAATAATATAGCAAAAACGAACACTTTAAAAAGTTACAAATATTGTATATGGTCATTATTCCAACTTTGTAAAAACACCCACAAAATAAAATTAATATATACACAAATCAAACAAATTATTAGATAAAAAAAAAAATCAACATTAATCAGTCCACTCAATGACGTTGCCCACACTAATGGAAAATTAGAACGTATCAAATTCTGATTATTAATCAATGTAATGTTTCAACAAAAAATATGACACATGTAGTCGAATGGAGTGTTTGTACACAACAAAGAAACATCATAATCTAATGGTAAAGTCCCTCTTCAATATCAAATGGTTCAATAGTTAAGGTAGAAGTTAATTTAGTCAGACTGTAAAACGTAAGTGTGCAATTTAGTTGTAGCAAGAACATTTCTATCCATTCAAACAATGTTTGCTTTTGTGGAAGATTTATATGCTACTTAAATAAATTATTTGCTTTTTAAATAAAACAAATATTCACAGATCTTTCAAAGAAAGAAAATATTCCAGACCCCTTTGGCATATCAATTTGCTCGTTTGGTTTTAGCTTTGGATTTATAACCCATCTGCACAGCTCTGGTACAAATATACATTTATGAAATCCCTTTAAAATAATATGAATGTGAAAGAACAAACAAAACTCTGGACTGACTTTAAAAAGGCTAACGTACTAAAACAAAGGGAGCGGATTTTAAATCATTGAGTACATTTTACAGCACTCTATTCAGAACTTGTTGATTTTGTACAGTTTCCTTTCACAGATCTCACTGGTTATCTTAGCCAAGTAGAGAGATGAGCATCACTATGCCCATGAACTGAGTGAACAGGATGAGCGGTGTGAAGAACGACCAAACTGGCCACAGTGCTATGTTCAAACTGTAAAGAAAAACAGAAAAATACATTGCTTCACAATATTTGCACTTTGTTGCTGCAACCGTTTCCAATAAAGAAAGATAGATTAGTCAAAGGGACGTCACCCGTAATCATTTCATTGTAATCCATTCATGAAAGACTCAAAAAGAAGTTTATGGTCCAACTGTTTATGGACCCGAGACCTTTTTAACAGTTTAACAGATTCATTTATGATTCCTTTAATTGGTGATTTTACCTGCAAGACGCTGCAATGAAGGCTGCTGTGGTAAGGGGGGGGATGGCAGGGTATTCCTGGTCATAGTGCGTGATGCCTTTATACCACTCCAGGTACACAATGCAAAACCCGGCCAGGGTAAGGCAGATACCAAGGAGTGTCAAACCCACATTAAACCACCAACTATGAAAGAGAGGGAGAGGGGAAAAAAACACTGACAACAGGTTTCTTACATTTTTTATGAATGCACATAAGTTATACAATTATTGTTGAAAGAAATGTTTGATGGGAATGAATGTGAATGACCTCAAACTGCAATCCTCACCTTTTGATGTCTTCGCTCTGCATGAGAACGCTCAGGAAGTCGACATAATATGTGACAGCCACGGACGCCATTATCCAGAAGACAGAATGTCTGTTAAAGCGTGGGAGAGATTTTGCCTCTTCTTCCTTTTTACCTTAAAAGATAAAGAAACAAGACTGTTTAATAGTCTGCCAATGCGTCCTTTTTCACTTCTTTGGGGCACAAGATTTTTTTTTTATTATTTGGTAGCCTCAATTGCGTTATATAACTTGTATCAAGCCTTTAGTCTATTTTAGCATGAATGTACTCACTTAAGCCTATTTCATTGCGTTTTATTCCCATACCCTAAACTGAGGAAGAACACAAGCTTTTTCATCGTCATACTTGACTTCACTCCCTTGCCTAGTTCCTCAGATATTCATCCTTTGGTCTCTTAACAAGCTTGTCCACTATCCTGCATGTGTGGAGAGGTAGGAGTCCCCAGAGGAACATACGTGAATACAGGGAGAACATGTGAACTTTACAGAGAAAGGGCCCTGTGTGTGAACCAAGGACCAGTGGGAACCTGCGTGGCAACACAAGGTTCCAGTAAAAAACCCTCCTCTCCAATGACACTTTTTACGCTTTTCAGCCACTTCCGAGTGAGTTAGGGACCGAGGCCTTTAAATGGACAATACCGCCCTGTGAAGAAACCATCATAACCTTCTTCCTTAAAACTTCGGTCACCGATATAATTTCTAAATATCACTTTTTTGTGCTGATTGTGATGCAGAGCCGTCACGAGAACGAACCGGCCACAAAGATGGCAAAACAAAAGCAGTAGCAATTTGTTTTTTTTTATAACATTATGTACCTGGGTGGTGATACCGTGTTGTGTTTTTGGATGCAACACACATTGAAAAGCTATTGCTTTAATGTATGGCAGGCATGCAGACACTAAATGCTCTTTTGCAGAATCAGTACCATGAAATCCTTTTTACTAAATATATTGGAAACTGATGTTTTAGTAAAGAACGTTGTGATGATTAGATCGCAGACCAGCATTGTTAAAAATAAGAGATAAATCAATTACTTTAAGTTAGTAAGTGTGGTTTTCAAATCCTTCATATAAGCCTGTATTAAACCACCATAAGCAAAGGACTATAAGAGCTGCTGTGTAGGCCATGAACCATTATGCCCCTTCTATGATTCACAGACAGAGGGGTTACAAAGACCTCTAGGGTCATCCGCTCATTCAAAGCCATACTCCCCTCGTACCAAAGGACCCTCAGCAACCCTTGTGCACTTTTATACTAATTTTGTATTGTAGACCTAGACCTACATGTTGTCTTTTTCATGATAGTGAAATATAATAGTGTATTTACGAAATCTTGCGTCATGTAGGCAGACATCTTTTGGGGTAGACATTATACTTTTCTCCACAAAAGAAGAAATTACAAATCCAATGAACAAACTCATCTCACTTAATTAAAAGCCATTTAAAAAAGATATATATTCCTGCTATGGTACATTTTAACTACGACTGCCATCAAAAGAACTTCCTCGAAAGTCGTACCACGTTACAGTAAAGTATTGGATTTCCTCCAGATTATGAGAATCATCTCAGTCTAGGTCAAACTTTTTTTTCTGGCGAAACAGATAGACATCTTTTAGATAAGGAGGGCATTTAAAGGAAGGCCATACTTTAGTGGTTGATTACATGTATCAAAATCAGCTGCAGAAGTATCAAGGCAAGTGTGCCCTGAAATGTCCAGTACGAAATCCATGCCCTGAACAGATACTAGTAGAGTCAGCCTTACGCATTCCTATGTGCAGAAGAAAAAACTGCTGGGCATGCAAGAACCAAGACCTCAGACCCTGGTGAAGAACCACACATAATACCCGACTCCATTTGGCAAAATCATTGCAAAATGAATCATCCAGGAGTCAAACGAGGGGTGAGCGGTTTTGCTCTTTCTTTTATCTATATTAATTAACCGTTAAGGCGGGACATGGTAGATGTCTTATCATGTTGCATCCCAGTGCTGACAGTCTGCCTCCAATGAAAACAATTAAGAATTGCTGGAGCCCTTCCACAGGGCATTGAGTTTAGACCACTGCCCATCCTACCCGCTCACCAAGAGTCCTCTGTTTGAAACCTTAAAAGCTTAACAATGTAGATATGTACGTTTATCTTAATTTTCAAATAGAAAAAACAATCGAAAACTTTCGAATGAAACGGTGTGCATTAAAATGCCAGCTAAGCGTCGTGCTGTGTTATCAACAGATATAACGTTACACGTTTATTCCGGCTAAAATTGTGACTTCTACGAACATTAACTGCCAGAAGTTTAAGATATGGATTATACATAGGCCTACCAATCTATAATTTATATATGTGGTATCTGCTGCGTATTAGTGTTGAATCTTAAGTACAATATAATGCTGATATTCACCACTTGATCACCCACACAAAAGTTACAGCTAACACTTATGACGCTTGCCTTACCCTTTTCCTCATTTTCATCCAATGTAGATCCTTGCAGAAGAAGTTCGGCATCTCTCCTGAATCTGTTTCGTAAAGTTGCAAATTCACTGTTGTCGAGCATGTCTTTTTTTTACTGAATTGCTAGATACAGAGACCTTTTTAAAGACAGTTCTGTCTTAGCACCTAGGTTCTCCACTACTTCCTGGTTGGTGACGTAGCTTTAAACGCAACGTTTAGATTTTTGGAAACCACTTCATCCACTCTCCACTTCATCCATTGTTTGCATTCACGCAGAATTTGAATGTATCATTACATTCATTACATTTAGACGAAATTGTTAGTTCGCTTTAATCGCTCTTTAATGAAGAGAAAGTTTTGGGTCAATAAAAGCGACCTGGTTTAAAATATACAAACCAACAAACCTCAAAGAATTGGCTATAAGAAAAGAAGGCCTTAATATCGAATTCCTACGTAAAAAATATTTCCACAACAATAGGCAGAAGGATGCCGCTGCAAATTGATCAAACGCATTCAAATTATTTTTTACAACTCATCAAATAAATTATTAATGATTTTTGGTTCTGGTCCGTAGTTCAGCATATAGTTAACCATGTTGCAATTTGAGTAATTAAACAACCTTTTAAACACTAGTCTGAGTAAATAAAACAATCACATGCATTGCATGTATTATCATACGAAGGAGTAAGATGTATAACTTCCAATGCAATCTAAACAATGTTGTATTGTCTGCAAGTTTCAACTGAGCAAGTCTTTTTTTTTTTAAATAGTCGAGTCCCCCCAAAAAATAACTAAACATCTACTTTGGGCCAGCAAACCCCATTTTAATACTAGCCAACTTGAGTAACACTTTCACTAATACCCAAGTATGCAATATACTATTACAAGTAAGCAGAGTGATGAATGAGTATCAGTGTTAAACTTGCAAGGATTAGCAGAGCTTCATAAAGCCGGGCAGAAGTGTGTGTGTGTGTGTGTGTGTGTGTGTGTGTGTGTGTGTGTGTGTGTGTGTGTGTGTGTGTGTGTGTGTGTGTGTGTGTGTGTGTGTGTGTGTGTGTGTGTGTGTGTGTGTGTGTGTGTGTGTGTGTGTGTGTGTGTGTGTGTGTGTACACATGGTAGAGAGGCTGCTCATTCTAGTAGTGGGAAATCAGACAGCATTAAAACCTCACCTGAGGCTGACGCCAGGCATCCACCTTCTATGGAGCTTCTGTGTGCCTGGCCAAGTGAACCCCGTTCGGGGTGCCGAGGAATGTGCATTAGCTCTGTTCCGTGTGAGAGTCAAATTCACCTCAGGTGCACCTATCCCCCTTTCCTTTCCCCAATCCAACATCCAATCCCACAGATAAGGTGGCTTTTCCCAGCCTTACCTCGGGCCTCGGAATGCGCAACAGAGCGTCTAAAACATTATCTATATATATATCGGTGTATAAGCAATTTGGGCAAACTCACTTATAGATTAAAAAAAACATGGACTTCATCCACTTATTACACACAAGTTAAATAAATGAGGCTGAATTATATAAAATTACCATCTTTATAAAAACATGAATGGCATTAATTGACGACAAATAGGTAATATAAATGAGGCCCTACGATATCAATTAAAAGTTTTTTTTTAAATCATTACATTTCAAAACATCTTAAACCACCAAATCCACTGGTGGATAATTACTAATTGTCCATATCTATTAAAATGATTGGTAATATTTGTCCAAGATAACAATAATCACATACAACAACTTCATAATAAAAGTATTTAATCTTTGAGACGCTTAACAAAAGGCATCAGGATCATGGAGACCAGGAGAAACCAGGATGTAGAAATGGATGGTTTTGGAATAGCATAAGTGTTGTGGATATTAATTTACAAGTTTAACTTTGTCTTTCAAAACCTTGAATTTTGGATTTCCCTTGATCTTCTTGTTGAAAAGGGCCATCAACTGCTCCTCTGATTTGAAATTGCTCTCACCGCTGAAAGTGTAGTATGCTGCCAAAACCTGTATAAACAAAACATCAGATTAAGCCTACTACCAAATATATATTTTCCATGTTATGTTACGAGGCTCTTGGGTTTGAGGTCGTTGACGGACTGTATGGCATCTCTGAAATAAAATGTCTCACCTTCTTTTTGAGTTTTTTCACCGAAATCTCTTGGTCAGTTGATTGTCTGATGACAGCCTTAATTGTTCCCTTCCAGTTGAATTTGCCTGGAGTCCAAGAACATGCATTAAACTATCAATCAATACAAGGTTCTAAAGTCACTAGGCATCCAGCTACCACCAATTTGATCACATTAAACAACTAATAGATTCATTTACAAATAAAATGACTTGAAATCCAAACACTGACCCCTAGTGACTCTTTCCTCCAATACATATACCAAATCATAAAAAAGGGACATAAAATGCTGTCATGAAATCTGTTACCTTTGGAAGCTTCTCGCTCCTCAACCTCATCTGCCGATTGGCTTTCATCTTGGTCATCTAGGAAAAATCCAAACATGAGGAAAGAATTATATTAAAGCTAGGAAAGGCAATTTGGAGGAACCAGCCAAAAAAAGTAAGCTAGTTTTAAAAATATCAAGTCGGAAAAACTCCACCCCTCGCTTCAGGACTCCCTCAAAAGCAAATCCTGCAGAAACACATGACTAGCTTGCCAACTGTAGCAATAGGTCTGCCAAGCCTTGTCATTGAGCCTTGAGACTCCGGTCATGCGTAATTAGTGCACAGGCAGAGTGCGTGCACAAAGCTCGGTAAGTAAGTAGACAGACAGGCCACCCAATCCTTAAAACATTTAATAACAAGAAAGATTACTCCAAGTAGAACTTGTTATTAAACGATCTCTTCTGCATCCAGTCTTAATGCTCCTGAGCTGCACAAAAAATATATATTTTTTATAGATGTTTGATGTTTGAGTCTCCATTCAGATTAGATAGACGCAGAAATCATTTACAAAAACAATCATGTGCATGGTCTTACCTTCAGAGCAGTCCTTGCTTTTCTTCCTTTTCTTTGTGGACGTCTCGTCTCCATTCTCTTCTCCATTTGCTTCTTCTGAGGCATGTTTTCTTTTCTTCACCTTTTCTCCATGTTCGACGGCAGGGGCATTTTCAGCACCCTTCTTCGTCTTCCCGTTCTTCTGCTGCCTGGCCTCTTTACGCTCCCTCTTGTTCAGCTTCTTCTTCTCCTCTTTAGTAGCCAGCTCCTCTGATTCATTCTGCACCTTCACCTCAGCTGGAGTATCTTCAGCTGTGGTATTCAGCTTGGAGGCTTCGGCTCCCTTTCAAATCATAAATGGACACAGGGCAGATTGACGTGAACACATACAGTATTAATCACAGGGAAAAATATGCAAAACTGCCAATGTTATGCAATTCAATCAACAATGTCTGTTCAATATAAGAATAACGCTTTACCATTGACAAAGATAGTTAAGAGTAGACTAAAATCCAGTAGCATGTTTGTTGAATGGAAGCAATGTCTTACATTGGTCGTAGCTGCAGAAAAAATTTCCCAGACTTCGTCCTGTAGATTCGGATTGGTCATTCTCAAACTGTTTTTCATCCAGTTCTGATGGGCAGCCATATGGGAAAAGGACAACAAACTGAGTTACCTCCTACAAGCCTTCAGCATACAATATCAATAATAATCAAAAATATACTTTTCACCAACCTGAAACTTGGCTTTCTTTCTTGGGACGTTATCATATGAACTGACTTGACTGAGGATGTCCTTCATCTTCTGACTTACTCCTGGTTTGTTCATGGCATCATTAATCCTCTGTTGAGATAAAAAAAATCCAAATTAAAATGTATTATTTGCATGCTTTTATTTACCTTTGATGATCACAACTAATGATTATTGTCCAACAGCATGCCATACATTTTTTTTATGTATGATAAATATAAAATCTGGGTGTCGTTAAGACATCCATCTGCGTTGTCGTTTACCTGGATCCACTGCTGCTGTTTAACTTCGCCTTTGTTAGACTTCGCCTCAAAGCCCTTCCCTCCATACTTCTGGTCTTCAGTGATGCATTTTAAGTGATTTCTGTAGTCATTGCCCCTGTTGTCAACCAATTGTAACAAAACATAAGCAGACGATCATAGTGCACGACAATGTTAATATCAGTGAAGCTAGTGACGTTAAAATAGTGCATAGTGTCGATAGATAAATTGATATTTAACTTACCAAAAGTCTTTCCCACAGTCTATACAAGAGAGAACTTCGCATCCTCTACACATATTCACGTGTTTCTCAACTTGTACTTTCTTCAGCGATTCGCCACACGCATTACAGGTGAAAAATACCATGCTGATAACTAACTCCCTTTAATAAAATGAACTCATTAAGGAAAAATGTACCTTAGGGAATGTATAACAGCAGATAAAATCACAACGACCACGTCTCTACAAAGAAAGCTTAAGTTGGCAAGCCGACGCTGACGTGACGCTAACCCTTAGCAGTAACACAAACAACTGCTGAATGGAAATATATTAAACCGGAATAAAGCCCCTGTTCGTAATACATTTGTTATCTGCAGTTAGGGAGACGTGCAGCGATACTCCAGTTTGGAAAAACTTTCCATAACACACGTGACCACAGTGAGGCCGGAGCAGTTGCTACACATTACATTGCTCTGTAAGACAAAATAGCCTAATCAAACGTTCCGAGGTTGATGGTTCCTGCTTGTGGAAAATATGAATTTAATCGTTTAACTTTGGCAATTATGTCGATCCGTGTTTTTAAATAATATAGATCTGATTTTAATTTTTGAGCTGCTTAGATTACTTGTCAATAATATTGGAGATATAAACAGTTATATGTAAATAGTTCGAATTACATGACGGACCAGGAAGTGAGGTACGTAAAAAAAAAAGTGACCACTCAAGCAAATGAAAGGTGAGTGGCGGACAACACATTGGTTTATGTATCTATTTTGCAAGTATGAGGCTTTGTAGTAGCTTCATTCAATTGGGGTGAAGTACAGTTCCGCTAACCTATCCAAATAAACGGTGTGGTTTAAAATCACTTTAAACCATGCGCAATCTTAAAGCATTCAAATGAAATCCTAGTAGCTTTGGAGGTATTTTACAATTTCTTCATGATTGGTCTCTGAGCAATCCGAAACGGGTTTCCGACCGGATCTTATATTTTATTTCATGTATACGCCGATGTATTCAACAAAGTATTTATCGTCATCATTAATTTTTCTTATTATCTTTTACATGTTGTTGGCACTCATCCATTAGTTGTTTTGATGGCTCCGTCGTTCAACAGTTGAGCGACCGACCATGGATACGCTGTCCAGTCACAGTTCTCACCTTCTTCAGCAACTCCAAGAGCAGAGGATCCAGGGTCTGCTCTGTGACTGCATGCTTGTGGTCAAAGGTGTCTGCTTCAAAGCTCACAAAAATGTCTTGGCTGCCTTCAGTTCTTATTTCAGGTGCCTTATTTGCATTATTTATATTATACATTGATGACATGTTTTAAACCTAAATGATAATGATAACTTAATACTTCTAGGTCCTTGTTCCAAAACTCCCCCAGTCAGAAGAATGATGTGTTTCACCTGGTTATTCAAGATGTCAGTGGCATCGGACAAGTTCTGGACTATATGTACACCTCCCATCTGGACATCAACCAGGATAATGTCCAGGCTCTTCTGGACATCGCCCAGTGTTTGCAGGTCCCAAACCTCCTGAGCATGTGCAATGCTTTCCTCAAGCCATGTCCGCCACCAGCAGATACCACATCATTCTCTCTTCTGAACTCTGATCATGACTGCATCTTGGGAGGGGGGCTTCCCCATCACATCGACCTCCACTGCCCTACATCTGAAGCTCAAAGATCAAGCTGCAACAACAACTCGGACCCTAAAGGTCTGCACCTTCCAGCGCGCCATAGCAGCTCAAATTGTGATGGCACACAGGCTCCTGTGGAGAAGCAGTTGGTCCATGGCTACAAACTTCGCAACTTCTATAGCAAGCAGTACTTTAAAGAGAGCGCAGCACAGAACAACCAAGAATCAAATCAAGGCCCCAGCCCTTTGCTGGACGTGGGAGATCAGCAACAGCAGAGTCAATCACTTGTGATCAGCCAAGGCACCCATAGTCTCACCCCTGTGTGCTCCGCTAGCACGGCCCATCAAATACCTACATGCGGGGCCACGATGGTGGAAAAGAATACCACTGACGCATCGTCACCATCCACGGCACCGTCGGCTGCAGCAGCCCCCAATTCAGCCCCTGAATCGGAAGACAAAAACAAGTTGGTGCGCCCCAAGAAGACGCTGTACCTGAAGAAGTACAACTACCTGCGGTCTCAGAAGGCCTTGGAAGAGATGTATGCCGAGTCGGTCAGTGAGCCGGTACTTTGCGTTCCCAGTCGAGAGATCCACCAGGAGGAGCCTCCCACTCAGAGCCAAGGACCGGAGGTTCTCCCCACAGAGGGCCCATCACGGGACACAGAGGGGGTTCAGGAGGCAGCGCCCGAGATCCAGCTACCCAGTCCCCCCCCTGCGGACCTTGAGGAAGACGACCCAAAGAAGACCTCGGACACCCTGAAGCAGACGGGACACAAGCAGTACTGCTGCACCGTGTGTGGAAAGATCTTCAAACACCCCAGCAACCTGGAGCTTCACAAACGCTCCCATACCGGTATTTATTCTCCTTACACAATGCATTGATTTTCACATAATATTTTGAAATCAATGTATGTATTTTTTTTATACTCCATACACAATGCAATGATTTTTACACTCTGTTGAAATCAATGTATTGTGTATGTAGACCAAACACATTGAGGTCTACATAATGTAACCACAGATGGAAAAACACAAATGGCAGAAGTGTTAAAGAGTTGTACCTTTATAAACTACACATTTTTCCTCTCCAGGTGAAAAGCCCTTCCAGTGCAACGTTTGCGGAAAGAACTTTTCACAGGTAACGTGACACTGCATTCTTCAATGTATTGTTAAGTATTTGTTTACTTTCCATGTGGAACCCTCGCAAAACACAGACTACTGCTCTCCTTTCCCCTTTAAATCCAGGCTGGAAACTTACAGACACACTTGCGCCGACACACTGGAGAGAAGCCGTACATCTGTGAGCTATGCGGGAAGAGGTAGGCTAACTGACATGTGGGTTGATAAGAGGTTGCATTGGTGCATTGTGAAGGATCGTCAATGACATGCATTGTACTTAAACCGCTGTCTTCTGCATCACAGCTTTGCTGCAGCAGGAGATGTCCAGCGACATATTGTGGTCCACACCGGCCAGAAGCCACACCTGTGCGATATATGTGGGAGAGGTAGGTAATGTTTTTCTTTCATTAGCATTTTAATTCAAACACAAATCACAACATCACAATTTTAACCATAGACACAGAGGCCAAAAACTATAACACTCTTACCTAAAGTGACTTTACTTGGCACTATATGTTGAGATCATAACCAAACCAGATCGAAATCGACAAAGGCAACACAACCCCTGACTGTAGTTTTACCTCGGTGAGATTTCCTTTACTTTATTTACCAGGTTTCAGCAACTTCAGCAATCTCAAAGACCACAAAAAGACCCACACCACAGACAAGACATTCACCTGTGACCAGTGTGGAAAGTCTTTCAACATGCAGAGGAAGCTGCTGAAGCACAAGGTCCGCCACGCTGGGGACAAAACGCACCACTGTGACACCTGCGGTAAGGAGCTTCCTGTCTTCAAGTTTGGAAAGGTCATAGAGTCTGTGATAAATCCGGAGGAAACATGTGGTTCTGGGAACGTAGGTCAGCAGAACCGCCATCCAACCCAGCTTTGCCGGATAGAAAGAATGCTGTTCGTATTTATATTAACAATATATTAAAGTGCCAATCTCAAAGATCGCTAAAGATGTCATTTAAATAGATGTCAGATAATCTATCCCCCACTAAGGTAACACCATGGTCATTTAGCCTATGGCCCATTGATGAATTCCCTTGTATTGGCAGTATTATGAATGTAACAAACGAGATTTGAACAAATTATACATATAAATGATATATTTTCCTAATACTAAATACATTACCATGTCTTAAGAGGAGTCGCAATGCAGAGTAGTGCTAAAGTTCTCCACAGCTTACTATTCGTTCATTCCTACAATAATATGATTAAAGTAATTAATTATAGGTTAATGTCATTGTCCCTAACTCTTATCTCCTAAAATAGCCTAACTAAATGTAGTCTTACCTTTATTAACCCCTCAAACATTAAACATAAATACAGCCATTCTCTCGCTAGATTATGTGATTTATAGTTCTGATCCTAACGGATGTGTCCTGATATAATGCTTAGAAACTTCCAAATGCAAAACTTATCTTGAGATTACGTTTATTGTTAGTCCAATGTCCAAGACAGTCAAGGAAAGAGAAAATAGAATAAGAGAAACTATAAAAAAATAAATGAAATTTTTCAGCACACCTCTGTAAAATAAACGATAACGATGAAAATGAGGAGACCCTGGTTGGGGGGGGGGGGTCCTCAAGGGGTTTGCCCTCCCGTGCATGCACAGTCTGTTGAACACTGGTAGTTGCACTCTCGCATATTCAGTCCTCTCACGGATGAGTGACAACGGAGAAGTCCATACGTCAATACGCCCACTCCACTTATGTCCTACTCTACCCCTGGAATTTGGGTCTGTTGTAAATGGTCTACAAATAGATCAATCTTGCCTTTGCTGGATGTTTACAAATAACGTTGTCATGTACTACTCACAATGTTCCTTAAAATGTGACCGAGGATACATGTCTGTGTAGGGAAGTCCTTCATCGGCTCAGGGGACCTGCGCCGCCACACGCGGTCCCACACGGGGGAGAGACCCTACGTCTGCGACGGCTGCGGCAAAAGTTTCACCCGCTCCGCCCTGATGAGGAGACACAGCCGCATGCACTGCAAGGGGGCCCGAGAGACCAGCCCCGAGTCCGAAGCCCCGGAGCGGTCCTGCACCTCCGGAGGATCCGGCAGCGCGTTGTCCAAACCCCCAGCGCCTCCGTCTTCCGTGGGTCCGCCCTTCTCCGGCCTGATGCCCCACACGGGGGGAAGCAAGTCTTCATCCCCGCATCAACCCAGAGCTGTAGGGACTCCGTCTCCCAGCGGTCACCGCCACGCTGCTACCACCTCCACCTGCCTCCCCGAGCTGCGGTTGCTCGTCCCGCACCACCTCCTCGCCTCCAACCACACGGGGAAGTGTCCACCGCCGCCTCCTGGCGCCGACCACCTTAAGCTGGCCAAACATGCCCTGCCGCAGGAGGCCCTCTATGGCCCCTATGTGGAGGGCGGCGTGGTGGCCATGGAGGCGGGTGGCAGTATCGTAGGGAGGGCCTACCTCCATCCAACAGACAGTCACAGTCCGCTCACAGCGTCCACTAAGGCCGCTAGTGGCACCTACAGGGCAGGGGAGGGTCAGTTAATCTCCAGCGTTACCTTATGGGGCCTGGCTATGAAGACTCTGCAGAATGACAATGACATGGAGCCGTGAGGGACTCGAGCATGTTCTAAAGAGCACCGAACACAATGCATACACAGAATACACCGTACAAGACATCTGCTGATCGCCACGCAACACGATGTATGCACCCGAGACACGAGGGCTGTGGTAAGACTTTGATTTTACACGTGGAACAGTTTAGTGATGAAAGTAGATTGATCTATTCTAATAAATGTAATCCTAAATTAAACGTTAACATAAAAAGTGATTCCCTGCATTTATCAACTACCACTATTTGTTTATTTACCAATGTTTGATTTAAACACCACATCAATTTCATATATTGCTCAGGTATTTTGTATACAAAATTAACTATGCTTGGTTATCAATAAATGATCTCAAATAGATTTCAGTGCTTTATTTGAAATAGACTATTCGCTAAAATGTACTATAGACAAGAGGGTACTGTTGGTGGCCTCTGCACTTAGCGGTTTTAAACCCTAGCAGGAAATCTTATTTAAGAACATTTATTTATGCTGTCAGTTATCCTACAGAGGGTGCTACAATGTAGAATTTTAAAGTATTAAGCCATGTCTATTAGAGCATTGTAGGATGTGCATTAATACTGTAGTGGAAGCTCCCAGCTAACATGAGTGCTTATGTTATATTTACAGGTCAATGAGAACAAATGGACTCTTGGCCCGATAACTGGCTAATTATTGCCATTTGTGGTGTCAACATCCAAGCTGGTATTTTGTGTCAATGGATTAGTTGCCTAGCAACTGTTTTTGTAGTATTCATTTCTTCTCTTCTCTTTCTTCTGTTTAATCCTAGTTGTGATGTGAGGGAGAAGGATTGTGGTTAGAAGAGCTTATGTATTTATTTTGACAACAGACATGATCAATATGGAGTGTGTTTTCATATATGACCTTTTATAGTGGTCCAATGCTGATTCAAAAATGTTCTTATAATAAGCTAAAGGAAGCCAAAAGAAGAGCGGCAGTTTGCAGAGAGAACCCCCAGTCATCCAGAGATGTGTGAGTGCACTAAGTAAGTGAAGCAGCACATATTCCTCTTGAACTGTGACGAGCTCAGATGAACCCCCAGGGCGGACCCCTGTACGCTCTGAAGTGATTCCTAGCATGCTGGAGTGCTATGGGGGTGTTTAGAGAAAGCTGGAATAAGTTGCTTAAAGTATAAAGGCTTCTGGTTTGTGATCCATACTGGCACTGCATCCAGACAAAAATGATTTACCTCATAATGGAAGAGCATGCGTGTGATCTATGTGCCATTCAATTAGTTCCTTAAATGAGTCATTAACCTGCCTATAATTCAACAGCATATCAGCAATTAGTGCATCCTTGACAAGCCAATCGGTGCATGACGTGATGTGCATTCTGAGAGCTTTTTCACATTTCTTGCTTAGAAGAGACATAGAGGCTTAGAGGAGAAAAACAATAGGAATATAGCATTGTCAACTGAAGCACCAACATACCTCCCACTAAACCTTTAAAGTTGTCTCTTCTTTTTCCCTGTGACCCTCAATCCCTCTGATCCCTTTGTCTCCACCTCCCCCCTCTCTTTTGCCACTCTCTCCATCATACTGGAGTTAATCCAAATTATATATGCTGCCTAACTGCTGCAAAATGGGCAGGACTAGGATTCAGGCTTTCTTAACCAAGAACCATTTCCTAATGGATTATTTTAGTTTCAATGTCTAATCACGTTGCATTGCTTCTTTGTGCCATCAGAGGCTTGTGCAAAAGGTCTCATTGACGGAGTGTAATATATGATTTAATCCTAAACGCCTCCTGTGACTCGCCAATGCTGCTGAGGAGGAAAGAAACGGGATTAAGCACGTTACAAAACGTGACGTGACAAAGCACTTGCAATTGAACCTTGTGTTTTTCTTTTACTTGGAAGAAAAGGTAGAGGCTTTGGTTATCTTTTTAGTTTACTCCACTGCTACATGTTTAACAAACACATTCACAGCGGAGTGTTATGACTTGCATTCATCTTTCAAGATAAACCTGCATCTATTACTGTACTCCAAAATGCCCAAGAGCACTCTGTGGACCTCGCCACTATACAGATGTACTCCCCATTACAATCTCAAAGTGAGCAGTAATTGCTGTGAGAATTGTGGCATGTCTCACTGTTGGATGAAACAGATAAGCGAGTGACCTAGTCTGTGCTGTAATTCCTGAATGTGCAGCAATACAGAAGCTTAGACCAGGGGAGGAGTATAGTTTGTTGGCGTTGTGCTGCTGCCAATTTCCTCAATTCCTCTTCTCTCTTCTATCTTCCTCACCAGTTGACCTATATTTATTGTCATTAAGGGCATGTCACTCCATTGCGCAAACACACTGCTATAGATGTTGCATGATGCACA
>NC_079424.1:11601491-11728991 GCF_026213295.1 Gadus chalcogrammus
ATCAACGTCCCATTCTGCTCTGGTCTGGAATGGCAGTACAGTTTAGAGGTTTGGTCCGAGCCTACTGTCCTAACCTAGAGAGCAGGACCTAGCCAGCCATGAACCACAATGTTCTTCATCCCTTTACGCCCCTCAAGAGGCGAGGGGACATGATGGTGTAGTGGTTAGTGTGCTCGACTCCCGGC
The DNA here is from genome assembly GCF_026213295.1 of Gadus chalcogrammus. Taxonomy (NCBI): domain Eukaryota; kingdom Metazoa; phylum Chordata; class Actinopteri; order Gadiformes; family Gadidae; genus Gadus; species Gadus chalcogrammus. The sequence continues at coordinate 11,601,677 of NC_079424.1, forward strand.
CAAATCCCCCCACTTCCCTTATGCCCTTCCACCACCACGGCCACAAAAACCACTTAACCCGAGACGGAAATCAAAGGGGGAAAAGGCAGCTGCAGGGTGGAGTGTGTGTGTGTGTGTGTGTGCTTGTATGTGTGTGTGTGGGGGGGGGGGGGGGGGGGAGAGGTAGCAAGAGAGAAAGAGAGATAGAGAAAGAGATAGTGAGTGAGAGGGAGGGCATAGGATGGAAAATGTAGAGAATGTTTATGTGTGTTTGTGGTTCTCTGTGGGTGCAATATTGTGTTTTTTATTGTGTCATTGTATCATTGTGTATTCATTGGTATATGAATATATGAATACATATTTCTGCATTTTATTGAATTGATGAGTGAGCGTATGGTGTGCCATGCGTGATAGAACTTGCTATAGTTGCTTTTATCCACTAGGTGGCAGACAAAACCTGATCATGTATTTTACTTGGTATTGTTTTAGGGCTTAACAGGTTCCTAAACTCCAATGGATGTCATTTTTATATTCCAACGCTTTTGTTTGTTTCGTTTTGATGATCAGAGTCCACAAATTGTAGCCTAGAATGATTATCTAATGGCTGCCTTAATCCTATTTCACAGCTTTTTTCTGTAATTTAACTGAGAAGTTGCGACAATTTATATAAGTTTAGTGTGTTCTGGACTATTTGGTTTAAGAGCATCCTTTTAATATCGTTATCGATCTTCTTGATGTCCTGTTCAGTGACGTCAATAAAGAATAAAAGCTGCCTTTGATGCTTTGTGAGATGGGAAATACAGAAGAGTTGTAGGCCTAATGCCCTCTTTAATTAAACTTTTCGGAAAGAAATAATGAATCTGTAGTTACAGATAGACAAGCGGCAAAATCTACAATTAAGACTTTACCAAAGCATAGTCCCCGCTATAATAACCCTTTGCTTACTTTTTGTATTTAATAGTGAGACTATGGATAATATTGATTATCAACACACAGACATAAAACTGTACTTTATGGATTCATTGTACACATGCACACCTTGGGCATCTGTTCCACTTCCTTTCCCAGTCACATCTGAGCAGGATAAGTGGTTGGTGTGAGGCGGACTGATGGCAGATAATGATGGATAACTACAGTGAATTAGGCTCCCAGCGGCCTGGAGGACCACTGAAAGCACAGCCGTGTACTCTCCTTCTGTTAGCCAATCACATACCAATCACATACTCCGCTGCTGGGAATACAGAGAGTGGGAGGCGTTTTCTTTCTAAGCAGAGGTCAGTTCTAGTTAGGGTGATGATGGGGTACCTGACTGGGTTACCTCTGGAGGGTGAGGCGGCTTTATATGGTAACATTAAGGCCCAATCCCATTTCTACCCCTTACCTCTACCCCTTCCCCTTACCCCTCCCCCTTTCCCCTTCAAAACAAGGGGGAGGGGTAAGGGGTAGAAATGGGATTGGGCCTAAACTTGAAGAGATTAGACGAGGATAGAGTGACGTGTGTGTGAACCTGTCTCAATTGCTTCACCTCAGATTTCCTTCTCAGACCTCAATGCCCTAATAAATGCCCCCATTTCTGCCATGCTATAGTCCCCAGCCGACACTGGGTCTGTAATGATATTGGGTCTGAGAGCAGCTGCTCTTTGCGTTGATGAATGCTGGCAAAAAAGTGAGCTCATTTCTTTTAGCTAATACATGATAAAAGTTTTGCAAACCTGACCAAGGATGTTACAAGAAAATTACATTTTGGGGGTGTTATTTCAGCCCCGGTCCCACATTGTTATGCAGCACTTTCAAATGGAAAATCGATCACATTTGTACATTTAGCTCGACTTTGTGATGAAACATTTGAAATACTTTTGTAGATATTTTATCCCTTGAAGAACATTATTTTTGTAATACAAAACCCTTTTAAAAAATATTTTGATTCTAATGAAATTATAAAATATATATTTTTATATGTATATATTTATACATCTGTAAGCCTTACAAACTAGGGTATAACAATACATTTATATTTCCTGGTTTTCTGAGTCACTAGAATAATTAGACAATATTAAACATTAATAACAAGCTTTACATTTCAGGTCGAGTGACATTTCAGTTATTCCATTCAATATTTCCTCTGGTTTAATAGTAGTATTTTTATGTGCACCACAAAGATACTGATCGCAATTTAAATTGTGGGTATTTCAGTATGCCTCCGGCTTTGTCAAATCCCCATGGCTATTTCTCTAGCTCACCCCCTATGTAACTGTTTCTCCCAATCAATCTCTCTCATGCGTCTCTCCTGTTCTACCCATTTCATGCAGACTAAGGTAGCAGGAGAACATGTGGGACAAGAGGGCTGGACAGAACGAGCAACACACAGACAGACATACGGACACACAAACAAAACCCCCCCACCCACTTACACACACACCGCATGGTTTTCCTTGGTCAGTCCCCTTTAGATTGTAGGAGCTCAGTGTGAGAATTTGAGTTAAGGTTTCTGGCAGCACTGATGCATAGAGGCCAGATCGGATATTATTTTCTTCAATGTGTATGGTTATATTTGCACCGGTAAGTTCCCCGATTGCTGATGTTTATATACAGATACTTTGTGAAGAGATGGCAGCTGAGGGTCATGTTATAAAGTTACAGAATTTGGATTTTAGTATTATCACAAAGGTTCACATTTAATTTTAAAACATACTTATAATTATCCCATTATATTTCTATAATGTGTTACTTTATCCAAATCTTCCTTCATAAAGCATAATCAGTAGTTATTTAATTGTACGGTTTATTGCAGATTACAGTTGTATTATTTATTGTGAAAGTAGAATTCCAAAGACTGAATAAATATTTGGTCAAATGGATCCTTTGTTTATTGAATGCTGGAAAACCTACATCTAGCTGAATAATGGTTTGTAACACAGCTCAGCTGCCTAGACAAGGCGATAGCTCTGCCCTGATATAATATGATGAAACCATATTGATACCATGCATTACATGTTGTTTTAGGACCTCACCACTGATATGATTCTACTAGCGGTTTGAGTACACAGGATCAATGAGGAGATTTTTGTAAATGTGGTGGAGAAGTCAGAATCAACTACTGGCAAAAGGATGGCTCTCATGAATGTTTGTTGTCTGGCTAATATGAACACCATTTCAGACCATGACTCTGTCATTGTTCCATTGTCAAGATGGGACTCGTGGTCAGAACGATGTCAACGGATATGTATTGGGAAACACAGCTGAAACCTCATTCATTTGATTAGTTAGAATGAGAGACCATTTGTCCAAGTGTTTTGGTATCCTGGGCAATGGACATCCCAAACAAAAACAATATGAAATTGGTGTGAACAAAAACAATGACTAACCTCATAACTATTTTTAACTAACCTGCCAATCAAAGAGCTACCAAACACAATGCAGTCAGTTGTATTGGAGCTTGACTTGTCATCAAATATGTTGTCATTATGTTGTACTATTGCATGCAATGTCCCTTTAACCTATCCCAAAGTTAATTTATAGTGACCCTCGGATTCCTGTGAATTACAGAGGAATTAGTTGAATTGGTTCTCAATGCAAGATTAACTGATGTTCCATCGATACCTTTATCCATAACTGGACAGACCAGGTTAACTGAGCTCGATGAGCAGATGGGCTCGGAGCTGATGTGGTGATCCTATCTTAACACTTAACAAAGATCTGTGATTGGAGCCATAATCCTGGAGGGGGGAAATGTGTTTACATGTGGATGCATTGTAGACATTCAGAAACTATTTGGTTGGCTTAATGGCTCTCTAATCTTATTGATGCAGGGACTAATGGACTATTTTATTAAGCCATCAAAGTCCTCAAATATAATTATTGTGTTATTTTGGAATCATCTAACACCATCAAGTACCTCAGATATGTATTCCCCAATTAAAAAGAAAAAAACAATGTGGACTAAAACAATGCTACAGGTATCCTGCCATGTTTTGTGTTTTGCATTGCTTACTCTGTATGGAATGGTACCGATGCTGCAGATTATGGCTTGATAATGGAGCATTGAGTCATACTCATGATGCGGATGGTAATCAGATCGAGGGAGAGAAATAGAGAGAGAGACTCAATATGCTTACTTCACCTCCGTGCAACCGTCAGTTCTGCTCTAAAGGCTACACTAATGCAATTCATTAAAGTGGATGCTCTCGCATGAGGCCCCTGTCAACAATGTCTGTAGCTTTTCACAGGCAGAGAGAATGGTAGAGGGAGTTCTTATAGCAACTATCACCTGTAAAGTATCTTGTCATTGTCGCTTTGAGAAAAAGAGAGTGAACTGCCTAACTGTGTTTTGACAGTAACCAAAGTAATGCTTGCTTCTGTGTCCATACAGCTCTTTGCCATTTTTGCGTTTGCCACATGCGGTGGCTACACCGGGCAGCTGAGGGTTAGTGTTGACTGCATGGAGAAGGCCAGCAGCAACCTCAGCATCGCCATAGACTTCTCCTATCCTTTCAGGTAAGCGTTTGTGTTGAACTTTAGACAAGTTTTAACGATGATACCTTACTTGAAAAAAGCACAACATGAATTGGACACTTAACAGCGCCTTTCGCCCAAGTGTTACTCATTTTAAAGCCAATCCAATCTTCTTTCTTTACTATTCCATATTCCATATGGATTTTGAGCCTTGATATTTTTAAAATAGACAATATCCATGCTACTTATTGTACCTTCAACCGATACAAATAGTCCATATCGAGATATCCGGATAGCGTTTGAATTCCGATGACATACGGTGGCGTGGAAACTGCTTGACCTCGACCCCCTGGACCTCCTCTGTGTGTGTCAGGCTGCACCAGGTGTCCTTTGAAGCCCCGCTGTGCGAAGAAATGAGGAGTGAGCGCCTTTTCCTCTCTGGGGACTACTCCTCCTCTGCAGAGTTCTTCGTCACCATATCGGTCTTCGCCTTCCTCTACTCCCTCATGGCCACCGTCGTGTACATCTTCTACCACAACAAGTACTGCGAGAACAACCGAGGGCCCCTTATCGTGAGTCTGCCACAGTCCTCTGTGACCTATGACCTGTTGAGAGCATTCCATTCAGATTCAGGGGACTTTAATCCCCCAAAGGGGGATTATTATTTCTTCTCAAAATAATAAAAATTGAAGTAAAAGATATAATCAGAGAAATACTATATTAAAAATGGAAAATAGGAAAATAATGCATATCTATAAAGGGAAAGTCTATCCAAATATATGATATTTGTTTGGTCCCGTCTGACTCAACCGGTAGGGGATAGCGTCACTACCAGGGTAAGGCGTTGGATTCCCAGTGGGGCATTAGAGTGTATGGATGTAAGAATGTATATTGGTATGGTTGACACTTTGGATCCACCACATGGCATGTATTATATGTGTGCGTTGGAATGTTTTAATATGATCCCTTCTGCTTTACCACCAGGACTTCATTGTGACGGTAGTGTTCTCCTTCCTGTGGTTGGTGAGTTCGTCCGCCTGGGCCAAGGCTCTGTCTGACGTCAAGATGGCCACAGACCCCGACGAGGTGCAGCTGCTCGTCTCCGCCTGTAAAGATCAAAGAAACAAGTGTGGCTCTGTGCAGGGACCGCGCTGGTCTGGCCTCAACACCTCTGTGGTAGGTTGCTGTGCTGTTTTAGATGTTTATTGCTCGTCAGGTGTGGTGCAATGCTGAGATCGGTGGACGTCCCGCCGGAAGGTGGTTCAATACCCAATGCTTGCACATGTAAACTGTAGCAAGATGCCTTTATTCTCCTTGATTAATGTATCTGAATTCACTGTAAGTTACTTTGCATGAAAGCCACTGAATAGTACACCTTTTTTTGTACTTTTTTAGTTTCCAGTTTTCCATTTCCATGTACCAATCTGGTTCTGTCTCTCTTTGACGTTATAGGTGTTTGGATTCCTCAACTTTGTGCTCTGGGCTGGCAACATCTGGTTTGTGTTCAAGGAGACAGGGTGGCACAAAGGAGCTGTGAAGCAGCAAGGAGGGCCACCAGAGAAACAGTCCTGCTCTTTCGGTCAGCAGGCCTACAACCCGAGCAGCTTTGACCAATCAGGGGGCTATGGTGCCCAGGGAGACCAATCCCCACCCTCTGAATATAGCCAGGTTGGGGACTCCACCTTATACCCCAATCCAATGTAGGTGCATCTCTATACTTCAGTTAGCAGAAACGCTGTACTATAATCTAAAGGTTATTCAGGATAAGAGTTAAAAAAATAAAAAGGAAGAGTACTTATCCGAATAATGCAGACCCCTCAATTTGGTTCATCCTTTTCTGATGGGACTGTGTTTAATAAGTGAAAAGCGATATGCAGAATACTAATGTGAAGTTATAGGTGTACTTATTGTGACAGTAAAGGTATTGATAGCTATATTGAACCAAACATGGTCACAAACAGTATTTTGTTTTTGAGTTGTTAATTGTTGTAGTGTTTGTATTCTGTAAAAATGTGTTTCTATCTATTTTTCAGTGCTTGGTGTGTTTCCCCTTCATTGTTAGATAATGTTTAATAGGATGCATTGACCACATGCATGACTTGTTGGCGATAGTGTGCTCTCTAATTGCACGTTTAAAAAAAGACAGCAATGTATCACTGAACTCAAGTCTTTTTCAAACAGATATTCTAAAGTGGATATTATGTCATATTTTGTCTGTTATTTTTTTTTAAAGTTAATAACTGTTTATTTCCTATTCATACATAACACAAACTTTATGAAATGCTACCACATATCCAGAGAGCAAACTTAAAACCTTAAGTGTAGCCAATAAGACATTTACATTTTAATAGAATAAAGGCAAAATTTACGTATTATAATACGATCTCCATGCAAAACAATTACGTGTATATATTGGGGCTTTGGGTACTTTATTTATTTGGGTTTGACAAACTTTGGTTTTTGTTTAAACAAAACCTTGTAACCTTGTTTTTTGACTTCCTTCAACTTTATGATGTAAAAGGATTTCATAGATTTACTCCTTTCCTAAGCGTATAACAGGAATATGTGGACATGTCGATTAAATGGCACTTCTAACAACTAGCCTACTGTGTCAATAATATTGTGCAGTGTTTGACTAATGCATTTAAAGAAAACAAACCCTTTTTCTTTGGTCTTCAACAGACGAGCTAACTACATATTTTCACAAAAAGTGAACTTTATATTACTCGAATTAATTTAATAATCCATTATATACAAAATAGTTGCTAACTTCCTTGGTTCCCTTAATGTTATTCATCATTAGTCTTATTAAGGACGTAGACATCGCATAAAATAAAAATTGCCTATAATCTTTTTTCAGTTAGTATTAACATTACTTTTCATAACTGGTGTGATGAGGCCCTCTTGTGGATTAAATGTAGGACTACTGTGAACCACAAATGCAATGGGATTTGAACCTTAAAGTCCTTTGGTATATTCGCTACATTCCAAGTTACTTTTCACATAAAGGTCGACAACGGGGTCATGCCGAATCCAATTGCCTAAAGATATGTAAAGTATAATTTCTGAGCTTACCTGACTTCCGCCTTGACGTCACTAACAACATCATACCTGGCGGACGTAGTCATTAACGGTAATAACTTTAAAGTGTTTGTTCACGTTTGAACACTTCATTTGATGTGTAATTATGCAATATAAATAAATTATATTCCACTTTCAGATTACATCTTGTACATCAAGTGTTTCACTACTTTGCAAAGATATCAGTCATGACATCTTGTTGACCTTTTATTATCCAGGTCTCCAGCAAATTTTATTTCTAACTTATTCTTTGTTTGGTACCTCTTGTACACATTTTTTGTACTATTCGTAGGTAAAACAGTTGTAAAAATGTATGCTGTAGATGAGGTTACAAAAATATGAATGACTATAACCTTGTCAATTGGTAGCTTTAATCAAATATACAAAAAGATTCACGTAATAACAAAACAAGTTATACAAATTCAGAGAAACTAAATCATTCTCCGTTCTCCATGGGGCTCTCCTGGCTGTTTCCATCAGTCTCCAACTTATCGTCATCTAAGGGAAAATGACAGGGCAATTCTTGCAATAATCAATGCAGCTTGCATTGATTACGTTGATTGACGTTGGTGTCATAACACCTTTCTTTTCTATGTCATTAATGGAAAAGCTGCTCTTGAATTAGGAGTTCTTGTGTCTGGCTGTGAGTTTGCGCGCATGCTATGCGTAGGCTGAATTGCAATCGTGTCAAGACAAATCAGATTGGCCAATACACACTGAAGATAAATTCAATAATTTAAAAATTACAAAAATGATCCCTCTCTGGCGAACAGAATGTTGCAGCAGGCAAAAATAAATAATAATATATGTATATATATATATTTTTTAATTCCGGTTATTCATTTATCTGCATCGAGACAGAATCGTTCTAGCGAGAATCGCGATGCATCGAAGAATCAATGATTTTTCCCACCCCTAGTAGCCCGTATAGTAACCTCTTTGTTGTTCCACTTACTATCAAGTGTCTGCTGTAGTTCCTGGATGGTGCTGAGAAGAACATGAAACTGCTTCTTCCTCAGTTCGAGCTAATTGGGGATACATCACACCTCAATATATGTACAATTAGATTTCTGTTCATAAATTAAATATATGAAATTGATTCCACACTTTACCTTTGCATCCACATTTTCCTTTATGTCAGACAGCTGTTGAAGTTCTTTGTCGAGTGCCTCCAACTGCCTGAAGAGCAGAAAGATATGTAGTGTCACTTTCATTGCGCACGCACGCGCAATGAAAGTACACACACACACACACACCACACACACACACACACCACACACACACACACACACCACACACACACACACACACACACACACACACACACAACACACACACACACACACACACACCACACACACACCGATTACCCCCCCCCCCCCCACACACACACACACACGATCAACTCACTTTAGTGTCTCATGTCGATCTGGGTGTTGCTGGATAACTTTGGCCAGAGCATCATACTCTGCAAAAAAATAAACATAGAATGAGTTCGACAGCATACAATGCAGTATTGATATAACAACGGCTCAGTAATTAAGTAAGTATTTACTTAAGCAGCGCAGAATCCACAGTGTGCACTCATATTGTACATAATGTCCTCCCCTGCTGGGGAGCTGCTGTCCAGCATGGCATTGTTAGAAAACATACTTACTTGAACTAATGTCTGTTTATGATAGACAAGAATTATTTCAATCAAGTCACACTATTTAAGGAACAAAGATAATAATGTAATAATAACCATTTACTATTCCTTGGATGCATAGGCGTCAATTCCGCTGGGGACGCGTCCCCACCAGTTTCTCAAGATTAATATTGTACCCAAAAAAGAACTTTGAGTTGAATTACTATGATTATTACACAGCCCTTCTCAATGCTGTAGATTGATCCATTTACTTGCATGGGCCTTCCCAACGTTCAGCTGTCAATTATTTTTGTTTATTACACGGCTCTTCTCAATGCCGTGGAATGCTCACGTCCAGTATATTTGACCGCTGTCAAGGAAAGTGGATTTTCTTGCCTCTGATTCACGTCATCTGTAGCACTCCGTAAGAGGTCCGGTAACTTATCAACCCCAGCGTATTTGGTTGCTAAGCGACATCAACGACTTTGGCGAACTATTTCTCTGCTGATCAACGCTACAAATACATTGTAAAAAGACAAACTGTGTGAAGTTATTTTTTCGTTTTGGCAAGTAGCCAATACTAATAATACCAATACTCTTTGGCTGGGATGCAATGATGAGGCATCAGACAATCAAGTTATTTTAGCCTGAATACATAAGTAAAAAGCACCAGAGCAGGTCGCTAGTACAATGGACAGTATCAGAACGATAACCTGTTGAACTAAATGGATGTGGTAGGCTACACCACGGGATGCATCTGGAGACCACTGCCACATAAATAAATTAAATAAAAGGTAAGACGCGATATATATTGCTTAAGATTTGCTGGTGCTGTGGCGAGGTCTTTGTGTTTTTTGCACTCAAGTGGTCGGCTGTTTTAACTTGCAATTGACAGTCGGTGGAGTCAGTCTCTTGCTGACACAAGGTGACTTTTGGTCATTCTTGCTTTGCTTGAATTCTGGAACAATTGTGGTGGGGAGTGCATGAGTTTTGGTCAGAATGCCTAATGTAGGCTAGATTGGATGGAATACGTGTTGTGAATTGAGAACAGCCAGCTCATGATGTGATACAGCATTCAGCTGCGCAACAAACATTTTTTTCTTTTTCAATCTTTGACAACTTTTGTAGTGCTGTGCGTAGCCACATGTTTGCCCCTTCTGAACTAAACACGCAGATAATTTCCTTTCCTAGCTCCTCTTGTTTATGTTGGTAGCTTAGCCATGTTATTTCACGTTGTCAACATTGGATACATGGATTAAGCGAGAAACATAGTGGGTCATAATGTCTGATGCTTTGTTTTGGAAACGTTTTTTTCTTTTCTTCATTAAACGTGCCAGACAGATTGTGTATAAATGTTATTCCTTAGTAATTAGCTACATGAGTATGCCGTCTTTCAGAACCTTTCATTACCTGAACTAAAGAAAGAAAAAAATGTGCCAGTACTTCTGAAAATGCACTACCGAATGCGTCTCTGTCCCCAGCATATTTCAAAACCAAACTGACGCCCATGCTTGAATGGATACTGAAGTGGAAAAGGGGCAGAATATAACATACCTTGTCGATTTTTACGTATTCTCTTTGCCCGCTGAATCTCCTTTTTGCATTCGGATATCTTCTCGTGGGCAGATGTTATGTTTTCTTCTACATTGTGAAAGTGAAGATGGGAAAAACATTTATTTTCGAAAACATTGCATTGTCACAATTTTCAAGTCAAAAGGGGTTGGTTAATCTGCATACCTATGTTGGAGTATATCTTCTCATAATTCTCCATCTCCCGAATGTTCATGTCATAAACCATCAATGTTTTTAGCATTGAGAATTCACACTGTGCCAATGTTCCATGCATCCTCTGGTGCTGTGTAAACCTGCAAGGGGGAAGACAACGATTCGTAAGTCCGAGTGAATCTTAGGTTCATAATCATAACGTCTATCATTGTTGTGAACAACTCCATTGAAACATCCAATCACTTTCTTACCCCTCCTCCGGTGTAGCAGGGGAGTTGCACCATTTAGTAAAACTCTTCAGGAGTACATTGATACGCCGATCATCCCCGGCCCCGTCCCCATCAATAAGAAGACGTTTCCGAATCACTTCATCTAAGGTTAAGGAAAAAAAGGGTTCAGCACGATGCAAAGCCCTTGTGATGTTGCAAGCTAGCCTTTTAGCCCCCCAACCAACGCTTATTTATGAATGGTATATCTATATGTTTTTGCACTATCATTACTGCCCTGTACTATAACTTAATTTTCGAACAACATACTGTCGGGTGAGCAAAACATTTATTTGGAATGCGTGGTTAGAAAATAAATAAGTAAAAAACAGCGGAGGCTTACCGTCTGTTACAGCACCCATGTCTACTCGCATCAAATCAAACTTTATTAAACCGGAAACGAACAATGCGCTCCACCTCTAAAAGGGACAGTAGCGATTGGCCGGTCGGAAACGTGTTTCTTTTTAACCTGACAGCATAGAGGGTGCTTCTGATTATCTGCTTTTTGGATATTAATGTACAGTTATTGGGATTAATTAAATTATTTTACTTTTACTTTTATAATTAGAGGTCAGGTTGTGTATGTGTCAGCAGTTATTGATAACATGCGTTGTAGTCGAACGGTGACGTTCGTCCCCCAGAATGCAGTCTGGTAAACAGACATGGAAGCACCTGGTGAAGACCTCCACAGCCAGCAGTGAACACTGCATTCGCTCTTTTTCACGATCTTCCTTCTTCTTTACTTCATACATCCAGCTGATTTGCGTCAGTCCGAAGCAACGCTTGCATATACAGTGTGTATAGCCTCGGTAAGACTAAAGTGGTTGTTAGTCGAAGACGCTTAGCAATGACTTCTGCTGTGTTGCCAAGCTTTTGCCAGCTTTATTGCTAAGGCTAGTCATGGCTGGCCACAAGCTTGAGCTAGCGAGCTAATTTAGCCACTCCTCTCAAGGAGTACTTGTAGGAGACCTGATAATGTTTCTTTTTTTTTTTTTTTTTTTAATTTTTTTGGCCAGACTAGAAGGAGCCTTGATTCATGTCACTGTGTTTATGTAAATGTGGGCTATCAGTGATTTCAAATTGCATCAATCGATCTACATTTCGACTCGGTCTACTGTTTTCCTCACAACGTCGTGGTGTATGGGTGGCGACAGTTATGGCAATGAAACTTTTACTGTGGATGGTAGGTTAACAACAGCTGAATAGTTCATGTTTGTTGTTTCTGTCAAGCTTTGTATATGGTTTCAAAGTGCTTGTGGTGAAGTTGACTTACTCTTCATTAGTGGTAGTTGGCTTACTAACAGATGTAGATATTGTAAATTACAACAATGTATGACAGCAACATTGACTAGCGAAATTGGATGATTATGCTACATGTATTGGTGACACTAAAATATATTTTGGAGTGATTGTGTACTCAGAGTTTGAAGTGAACTTTAAACTCTATGCACCAGTCTTAATTAATAGAACATTCCTTTGAGTATGCTTATTCCTGTGTCTAATAGAAGGAATCGCTTGAATTACATTTATTTGTCTAGCAGCGGTGAGAAAATCTGTATGTATGTATGTATGTATGTATGTATGTATGTATGTATGTATGTATGTATGTATGTATGTATGTATGTATGTATGTATGTGTAGAGTTTTAGTCAAGTTTCAATCTACTTAATATTAACATGTATGCATTTCTTTTTTATGGGTATTCGGCCTATCTGGCAAAGGCATTGACTCAGGACTAAGCCCAGAGTTTTGTAAGTATTCCGTTTGTTGTTATTGTTGATTGTTTGAAATATTTGAAAGCTGTGATTGAGATTAAGATTTTCACATAAATGTTGCTAAGTGTTAAGTAAATCGAGATTTGCAAGTGAGCTTGGATATCTAAATGAACATTGATTTGGTAAATTACATTCATAGTGGACATTCCTGTGTTTTCCATTTTACTGCGAAGATAGTATATCTATACCAGGCATATAAAAGATAGTATTACAGAAAATATGAATCATTGGGAACCTTTACTCACTGGGAACCTGTACCCTAAAAAACCAAACGAGAACTTGTGTATTGAATAACGCATAGGCCTACATGTAATGCTGGTTAAATTTCTGATCTCATCAACTGCTTAGTTTGAGGCTAAGAAATGGTCAAATCAAGGGGAAAATGTATTGCATTACTCTGCAGTGGCAAGTAACTTCTTAAGTAGTGAGCAGAGAAGCAGCTCATCAAGATACAGAAGTTATACATTATCTTCCTGCCAGACACTTTTTTAATTTTTTTATATATTTTATTTCCTTTTCAGTCCTTGTGGAAGGCAACCATCACCAAAACTGATGACGATCCACTAGTTCAATTAAGACAGAAACTTTTTCACGTTTGACACGGTAAGCATTTATTTTCAACCAAAGCCAACTATATGAAACTGAACCTTATATGAAATGTTGTAATCCTACAATTAGCTAAATATATAGGTAAATTAAGTAATATTGTAATATATTATACTTTTGTTACTATATAATATTTCTTTGTATGTTTTGACCTCAGTGGATAGTGTCAGCTTAATAGAAAAATAGATCGATTCTGAAGGATATGGATACTATGAAAAACACAATGCTGAAAAAAAGATTTTAGAAGTCTTATCATGAAAATAATTCAAAATCAAGCTAAAGTCCTAAAGAGTCAGTGGAGCTGGCAGTCTACTTCTCTAATTGTATCTATTTATACTGATGTTGGCACACTCATTGGCTCATATTAACTAGCAATGTATAATGTGTAGCATACCATTGAGCTTTTTCTCAAATATGCAATTAATTTTTCCCCACTTTTGACACATCAACCAGACACATGGATGTTTTAACATTGTGGCATGAAGATGCACAGATTTAAAATCAATGATGGAATCTGAGTATCAACACATGCTGGGTTATTCACGCCTTCAACTTTAATATAGTGCAGTTCCATCCATTACAGAGGATACAATATTCCCTTTACATGTCTTGAATATACTTACTGGTGTTTACGTGGTGATGGGGAAGTGAGTAGAAGTGTTCATACTTTTACTTTCTCTCAAAATTTCAGTTGAATTGATCAGAGCATTGTTTTCATGTTGTGGTGCATGTGTTAACCTGGACCCGCTTCCTTGGAATGTGTTTTGAAAACCACCTCTGGCATGCTATAATCCCAGTGTAGTGAAATGTGATGGATGACAAATGATGTATTTTTCTACCCTTTTCTCGAGGGGGCTCTGTACCCTAGTGTTGTGTCTTTGCTCTCCATATAAGTGTTTTCAATGTTCTTAGGCCACAGTCAAGGACAATAGGTGTCAGCCTGAGATGGCAAGGAAGGTCAACTCATGCACACGACACAGCCCAAAAGTGACAGGCAGAGGTGATGCATGGTGAGGTACAACAAGGTGTATCATAGTGGGTGCAATCTAGCCATTTATCAGTTAGCTGCAGTAAAAAAGCTGCCACTAAGTTGACTGTTCAAATGAACGGAGACAATTAGCATCACTCCCAAATAATGAAGAGCTGAAAAGCAATGCTGTGGTTTTAAGTATAGTTTTGATGCTATTGCAAGCTTAAAGAAATGAGAGGCCTTCTCTGGAAGCAAAGTGCGGCCACTAAGTGATGGTTAGGTAACACAAGGTCTTCTAGGTACGATGTCTCACCTCTCAGAGGTTATCACATTAAACCACAGAGGGATTGAGGAAGGCTAAACATGTGAGAGTCTGCATCTGACATGTGTGAAGACCTTTGAAATCATAAATATTCAATCAAAAAATAATTTAGTTCATTACAGGACACAGCAAATTATAGAAGAGAAGACCAAGCAAACTGTTCCAGTTCACACACAATAACTATTTTATCCTACATGGTGATTTAACTGATCATTTAATAATTTACAGTGAATTTATATGGCGATATTGCATTTGGGCTGTGGGTCCAGCGCTATAATCAATATCGTAATTGTAGCGCCGTTTGTTACATGGTTCAGACAGGGCGCAGGGGGCACATACGGGGCTAATCCTCCCCATATGGAGAACTACCTGTCAACACAGACAAATAATTAATAATTGACCACAATTTAAGATTTAGAACCAACACAAGGGGGCTGATTAATTCTCTTCTCAATAGAGAATTGGCCAGTTCCCTAGCCGATCCAAGATGCAATGTATGTGTTCCCATGACGACAGTCCCCGATGCTACAACAGGACAATTATACATATACTGGTGATAATATAATTATTTGGATTGTTATTATATTCTAATAGACAATAATAATTTGTATTCATCTTTAAAAAATTACAACTAATGTTTGTATCCACAATTAATGATTTAAGGGTAGTTTCTGTGTAATGTCAGCATGAAGCCTGATCGTCATTAGTTTTGCCTAATTCTGACAATATCTCCCACATGCAGTGCTTTGGCAAGGTACCAGAGGGCACTGTCTCTTTAATTGTTTTAATTTATGTATTTATTTCCCGGAAGAGAAACCTACACAGAATTCCGCTCATCTAGAAACTGAAAGTGGTGCCTAGTCTAGTAATCGGAGGAGATCCCACGACTGAACGCAGCTACTCATGGCTATCTTACTTTGTTTGAATGATGCAGGACCAGACGTCGATATTGGATCTTCAACCTCACATTTTCACTTGCAATGTGATGACTGATAATTTCTTCAAATACCATTTGAGGGTCATACAAGTTTCAAACTACTAAATGAAGACGCTTTAAACATGATTCTCTATTATATCAGAGTATTGCCATAGGTATGTTTGGCCGTAGGTGATATCTTGATGCCCCCCCCCCCCTTACTGAAAAAAATTGTACTTCATCACTACCCAGCTAAATCGCCAAACATATAGCTCTCCCTCTAGTGGTGGAAATTGGGACTACAGGAGGCCTATTATTACTTTACATACTACACCATTTGGAGCTGGGACAACAAGGTTTTAACTGTGTTACAGAAGCTGCATTAAGTGTGTCAATAAATGGACCTCAGCTTGGAAGAAATATTTAATGAAAATAAACGAGGATAAGGGGAGCAAAACTATGTATAAAAGTAGACGTGTTAATCAAACAAAACAATACTGCAGCAATATTCTCAAATTAATCAAAATGTAATTAAAAAACCAAATGTAACTGGTAAGGTCAAGGTAATACAGAGAACTATCGTATTGCTAATTATTTGATATATATGATGCAAACATTATCCATGGCAGTACTGTGTCTGTAAAAGGTGGTGAGGTTGCAGAGCCGTCAATTCTTGGCTACTGTAGAAACATGGCCGTGCAACATGGCGGGCATCGTAAGAGGAGACGTTAATATCAATATGTAAAGGGCCCTTTCCAGGATAACGGTTCTTATTTTCATGGGATTATACACTTCTTATTATATTATTATTGAAAAATGCAGGATAAATATTATGCTATACCATTCTGCTAAACCTGTTCTGAAAGATTTCACTTAATTCTACACACTTCACCTTTTAAGCAAGAATACAATTAAATTAGATAATCTATATAATTGCATAATACTTTTGAATTATTAGCAATAACTTCCATTCAGCCATTTCATGCAGTCTCTAGAATGCAGTTAGTGCGTTTTCAGGTATTAATAAATTAAAGGGCTTAAACGTAAATATATGCCCCCCCTTCGTACCTCTCCTGTTCTACTGACCCAGCACCATCATGTTAAACAGTAAATTCATGTCCATGTCACATAGCAAAAAATGGGAGGCTTAAGAGAAATGCTGATAAAATAAATGTGTCTAGATACTTTTGTGTTTCTGAGCGAGGTTGGAATTTTAACGTTATAATTAATTTTTATTTCGTGTATTTTCTGTGCATGTTAGGGGGTCCACCGGGTTGAGGGCCCCCATAATCAGGTTGTCCCCTAGGCGTCCTGCCATAATATACGGGCCATCAACCGAGTAACGACTAATATCTCGGGCAATGTGCTGTTCATTGATAGACCGTACTAGCAGCCTATTCATTTGAACATGTTTTTCAGAGCTTTCCCAATCTAAACTTTGAGAAGTGAGAACTTGAATTGCTCGCCGGCCAACTTTACGTCAATACATGTCTGCCTCAAGATGTATAGATGTACACGGAAACAACCGAGTTCGAACCACAGGGGCTCAGCGAGCATAAGTACTACGCGAAAGGGACCAAAACAAAACGCTGCCTAACCGGGAATATACGATGTATGCGCAAAGCCACGCTCGCTGGTGTCCATCAGGGGCTATAGGAATTCTCTCACAAGCGACCATGTACGTTAAGATGACTCCTGTTTTGTTACATTGTAGCGGAAAGAATGTCGGAAAGGGCCGATGATGACGTCAGGGGCGAACAGCGCAGAGTGGCCAGGCAGCTGAAGCAGCAACAGCAGCAGCATATCCAGCGGGGAGAAAGCTCCACAGCAATGGCGACTGTTGCGGAGCGGAGATCCCTGCCTAGTCCAGAAATAATGTTCGGACAGCCTTGGAGCAACTGGGTCGATGCTTCCAAACTTCACGGCAACGACGGTAAGTCGCGGGCCGTTCAGAATGGGCGTATCGGCGAAATATTAACATGACGGCTGCCAGTGTTTTTGGCCGATTGCATGCAGTTTGGGGAATATGAAGAAACGCTACTGGTAGCAACAGCATGAGCAAGCAAGCAAGTGCAACTATTTATTTGTGTGCATCGGATTGACTTGATTCAGGTGCAGATTCGGAGGAAAGTTTAAAAGACTTCGGGAGGAACCGAGAAGCCATGCGCTTGTGCAGAGAAGGTAAGCGTTTGTTTTTGGTCATAGGTGTGTTTTGATTCTGAGGCTTTGCACATCACAAAAGATTGTTACATTTCACATGCGCGTATATCATTTAAGATCCGATTACATCGACCGTACCACAGAACAAAAAGTAACGAATAGGACTATGCAAGCCTGTCTTTTGTAGACGTTAGGATTTATAGGTTCAAATAACTTCATATGTGGGTCATCCACAACTTGATCCATCTAGTGTTGGTCATATAGTAGTATAGCCCAGGTGTACTTAAGACTGACATACTGTCATATTGCTGTTTCATTGTTTAGTATTTAGAAACCTTGTGATTAATAGGCCAATTGGGATTCTTGGAGTTCTGCTGTGTTGTAGAACTCTAAAAGAAAATAATTATGCGGTGCAGAAATGCACGTTATTAGCATTAGCCAAGTTTGACTGAAAAAGCCTTATATGCTTTTGGTGATAAAGGAAACTGCACAAGGGTACACTTTATTTTAATCAATGACGCAATAATATTATCTTATACAATGGCAAAATGTAAGCAATTTTCTCATGTCTCAAGCTACAATATTAGACTTTTATAGTATGAAATGGTTAAGCACACTGCTAGGCTACTTACAAATAGGTTGTCTATTCTTGTCCTCTTATGCTTTCTACACATATATTTAGTAACCTGTATCTTAAAAATAGAGTTCCATTAAACTGTTGGTGTGGCAGAGCCCCCTTCTAGCATGAAGACAAATCGCTGGCAAACTTAAACAAGCATCGCTCAACTGCAAAGCACATGTGCCAACAGGTCATACACTATTTCTACAAGAAATGAAAGTGTCTGAATATTATTGATACCTCAGGTCCAAGATTATGAATACGGACACTGTTTCACACTGTTTAAGGGCTTCATTTTTATTTTATGTGTTCTAACAAAGGCAGTGTTAAAACCCTACCCAATAATGTTTTAAACATTGATCCATCAAATTCTGTTGTACGGTGTCACCAGACTGGCTACCCCCAGCCCGTTTTGCCGGCGATTTGAATTCGCACTGCAGCAGGGTCTGGAGGGGAGCGATACATTTCTTTCTGCTTCCGATACGCTTCTGCGGGAGCCAATCACCAAGCTGGCTTTTCTCCCTGCCGCGCCATTGGCTGGTTTTACACAATGACGACAGGGAAGCGACGGCAAGCAGCCAATTGCGTACAGAGTCAGTTGAACTAGGCCCGTTGATCACACCTCTTGTGCTGAAGAAAACGACAGCAGCCTCCCCATACCATGGTGTAATCTACGATTGAGCTTGGTCTGGCAATAGCAAGGCTGGGGTAGCACATGTTCATGGGACGCATCGGGGTTCACGGGATGCATAGGGGGGTTCACGGGACACTCGGGGGTTCTCACTCCAGTAGCACATATCTTGCTCAAATACATCCCTCTAAGGTTCTCTCCTTATTGTCCCGGGTTTGGATAGCTAGGTGGATTGTCGTGATGTCTTCTCGCCCTTGTCCTTTTATTGCATGTTGATCTGGGCTTTATCCCTTGCACATTGTTCTTCAACTTATTATACATCCATCTGCACATATTTGCGCATCACACTACCATACTCACTGAAATGACTCGCGTAATCTCAACCACTGGAATAACCACGTGGATGGCAGGGTTAAGAGCCCTGGCATGCATGTTGATACCTTGCAAAATAAATCGACATTGTATACCAGAGGCTTGATGCAATATCTACCTTTCAACATACACATCGTTTTCACTCATCGTGCACATTAAAGCATTAGGGGTAACATATAAAGTCATGTTTAAAGCATCTTAACACGACATCATTTAATGGTCGCAGACTAGAGACAGCAAAAGCATTCACAGGCTAGAACACACTTATGTCATGTTTATTTATTAGATGTTTGTCACCAGAAGTCTAGTGTATAGCATGTGTTTCTGGCGATTCTGTCAAGTTGTGTTTGTAGATAAAATCGTATTCAGTTAGTTACAAAATGTTGTTTGGGCCAATAAATAATGTTCTGGTCAACAACTGAACATACAAGGCATTAAAAACGTAGTTCATCATAAAAGTTGCAGTCATGAGTCGACGGTCAGTTCGTTGTTTACAGTCTCTGTTGTGTACCTTTTGTAGGTATGCATCATGATGCAGATGGCCAGACCTGTAGCAACTTAAGGCTCTCAAAATGACATGAGTCAGGATGCAACATCTCTTCTATTATTTATTTTTTTACTCGACATCCAGGTCGTATCCACTTTGCCTCTCTACAACAGACACAAATGATAACCCAATTAAATGGAAGTGGATAAGTCTGTGTGGGTTAGTTTGTGGCAAATGGAATGGGGTGGGCTTGAAGTTCTGTTAACTGTATGCAAATGCACATATTGTTTGACGTTCTTTGCCATTCACATCACACAGCTTCAGTTAGGCCCATTAGGACAACAAACCTGTAAGCCGACTTCGGTGGTCCTGTTTAAGGCTGTTGAAACTCAAAATTCATAAAATAATTGTTATAATCAATTTTTGCAGCTATGTAATTTGCAGCTTCTATCAGATGAGAAGTTGAGGTGGAAATTCGCCACTCTTGGCCCTGCAGGCTATTTATCCTGATGTTAAGTATAAATTGGCCCATCTGCAAAACAATCGTTGATGGTCGTTCTGTCTGATGGGAATTGTTTCTGTTCAATTTGAGAATTTGAGCTGAACATACTATTTGCACTAGAGCTTTGCAGTAATACAGCATACGTCAATTGTATACCATTAGAGAAACACAATAAGGCTTTTGTCTGTCCAATAATGTTTTCCCTGTATGGTTTTCCGTTAGTTCCTACACTTGAGTACTTGGCGGCCGTATACTCAACCCATCCAGGATGGAAGGAGTTAATTAGTGGTGTATTTGTAAGGGCCTTGGTCCAACATGTAAAATAGTCAATTAACATTGTCTCACTATGTGGTCTGTACCTTCTGAGGCAATTGCACAATTAAGTTAGCAATTCATTGGCCTTGGCAACATTATTTTACATCATACATTATTGACTAGTGTAATGACTTATTATCCATATAATTTGCGATCGTTTTGGAGAAGACGATAAAATTTATAAAGCGCCTTATTGTATATAATGGCCGCAAATTAATTCATAAAAAATGAATGAATTACAGTCTAAAGCAATTTGGATGCTTTACGGGGGAGGCTGACCTAAATAGATATTGTCTGTGTGCTTAGGTTATGCTGTTTAGAAATAGACAGGATCATGGGCCTGCGAGGTCGGGGAGAGTGCTTGGGGAGCAGGGCACGGACAGCATTGGTTACTTGCATTCTAATTGAAGGGAAACCAGTCTGGTAGAAATGATTGAACAATTCAGAAAAGGCCATGCCCTTCTCCCTGCTCAGTATGACCGTTGTCATCCAGTTTCGTCATGTTACCAACCCCATGGCTTTCCTCATGAGATGCATATTAGGCCTCCATTCTGTGTGTTTATCTGTGTGAATGAGAGGGGGGGGGGGTACAAGTGAATGACTACACCTCTCTCCCGTGACTCACCACCATGTTTCTCCCATGGTGTGATGGCGTTTTAACACAAGCATGACACACACACACACACGCACGCACGCGCGTCACGCCCTGGAGATTATCATATTGACGTGCATGGTGAACGTTACCCCAGAGATCCCATTTCAGTTTCTTTTTATGTAGGAGGGAGTGAAAATCGGGATAACTGGGAAATGTAGCATTGAATGTCAGCTGCAGGTCAGGCTCTGCATTGCTGTGTGTCTGTCTGTGCATGTGTGTGTGTGTTTGTGTGTGTTTCGATGGCTCGGCGGTGCTTAAAGCCAGCCTGAGCTGATACTGCTCCTCCACCTAGATCATTCATCACTGCCATGGAGGAGGGCGCTGAAATTAACTGGACTCTCATTCCCTCATTTGGTGTAGTGCTCACACACGCCTGTCGCCCTCCCCGCTCCTTCCGTTTCATGGCTCCTCTGTTCTCTTTGTCTCACTCAAGCCTGGGCGTATGTCTGGACACAGCTTTTTTCTTTTTCCACCTTCACCTCTTTTTAAGCATTCCTCTATCTTGTTCGCCTCTCGTTCGCGCCGGTCTCTCACTGCGATCATGTTCACCGCGTTTCTCGCCTCAGTTGCTGACTTTCTCTTTCATCCATTTTTTATCTTCTTGTCCTTGTGTACGGGAACTGAAAAAAAGGAGAGGCAGAATGAGGCTGACACAATGTCGCTCTACCACTTTTCAAGTCGGGCCATTTCGGCGGTACAGTCGGTGCCAGTGAACTGCATGCAGAGTAGCACAGCAACCCAGCCAGGCAGCTTCTCTTTTTTCAGACGAGCAAGTGGAACACTTCATGGAGAACACCGTCTGATTCAGAGTGGGTTCTGTTTGATCCTGCCAGCAGAAAAAGGCATTTGCTTGTTCGGACTCTAATGTATTCCTGCTGGGAGCAGCTTATTGAAACTGAGAATACAAATAACGAATATTGCACAAACTGTCCGGAAATAAGACAGGAGTGACTAGACTGTACTGGGCGCTGCATTGTTGATACAGATAAAACACGTATGCAGGTTCTTCCAAACTCGAGTTTGGCATCTGCGCTGTTTAAATTGGCACTGTTCATGAGCAATGATAGCTATCTTTGCATACTTGGTCTCTTTTGCAGCAAAGCAAAGCCCTCAGAGATGCATGTTGGCAAAGCAATTTCCCGCCTAAATTCTATATTGTTCACAAGCCTCTCCATAACAAGACTGCTGTTGCCGTTCCCCATGGCAATCCCCAAAAGCTGTGAAAATAAGGCTTTTTACTGCATGACAGTTGAAGTAGACACTTGACAACTGATGTGCAATCTTAGATAAGCAGTGGCTTGTTGATTCATCCACATCAGACGGCAAATGGCCTCCAGGCTGAGGAAACCGGCCAGGTAGGCCCTTCTTCAAGTGGCTTCATAATGGCCCTCATCACTTTTAGACTCCACCAGTAGCGAGGCTGAGACTAGAGGACCCTTGACGGTCTCGATGGAGTGTGCACTGGAGATCAACTCCAATTCTGCCCTCCACGCGTCTCTTCGCCATGCCCCAGGCGATATCTCAATTACCGTATTTTCCGGACTATACGTCGCTCCCGAGTATTAGTCGCATCAGTCAAAAAATGCTCCATGACGAGGAAAAAAACATATATACGTCGCATCGGTGTATAAGTCGCATTTATTTTTAAACATTTAAACAAGAACGTTAAGTCTGGAGAGACTGAATAAAATTGCAATAGCAATATAGGTGTGTCGGTCCCACTCGTAGTTCTGAGAGTATACCGAATTCAGTGACACCGGGATTCCACCGGACGCGTATGCGCCGCGGTCCCTGAGCGCACGATCGGGAGGTGGAAGTTGCCAGCGGAGGGCTCCAGTTTTCGCCGGCCAAGTCATGCGCTGTGATATGTGTGACAGGTGACAGCTATGTTGCACAACATTGCAGCTAAGGCTGGGGTAGCTTTGGTTGAACCGGAGGACATTGAGGACGATGACGACGAGAATATAATTTATTCGGTGGTGCACTAGGCTTGCAGCGTTCAGTTGTAGGCCTAATAAATGACGGTGCCATCTTGCGGCCGAAGATTATGTACGCACAATTTTGATATATAAGTCGCTTCGAAATATAAGTCGCAGGGCAAGCCAAACTACAAAAAAACCGCGACTTATAGTCCGGAAAATACGGTAGCCTCCCTAATTTGGCGGTATTCAGTTCTCTGGACTGCGATGAGATTTATGCTGTTCAGAAAGGAATTTCAGACAGATGATCTATCTGCACCCTGTTTGGACTGATTTAATTTGCCGTAGTGGGGCCTGCTGAGTTCATTATTCATATATAGTTTCGATGTGGTCAGGAATGGGCCATTTATGCAGTGTGTAACTATCTTTTTTCCATAACAACTAATCTAAAACGGTTCTTTCTCAGAATAGCATCCAAGTGTGGATTTTGCGCTTTGTTAGAAAATTCTGTCTAAGTTGGCATTAAATACACCTACATTCTTGATGACTGTGCTGCATTTAGAACTGCATCCTGTCTATGTGTATGTCTGGATGTTTCTGTAGACTAGTTCAATTACTTTTGTGCAAAGGTACATGAACATTTCGCTTTTCTTTATTCTCTTTTTTGGTGCTCATAGGGCTTGAAGATGTTAATTGTTCAAACCAGGAATCAAACTGCATCTAAGAGTTCTAAGCAGAACATCATTTATATATATATATATATAATTTAATATTTTACTATGTAATTGCAAAGCAGTTTTTTTTTCATAAACAGGCATTGAAAATTATCCAAATTGCATCTTAACTTATTGCATAAAAGTAAGATAATATCTTGGTTCTTCTGGTTGCTGTATCTAGATCGATTATTTGCAATTGTTTATTGTCAATGCTTCTCTGAATGTCACCACTGCAGGGAAAGAAATTCAACTGAAGAGTTAAACTAAAACTTCAGTCTGGGGTCATTTATTTTGAAAATCTCTAACTATACGGTTGCATTTTAAAATACATTGTAAGTACCTCTTTACAGGGATGAAGTTTTGCTCCCTGCTAGGGCACTGAATAAATGCTGCCCTAGTTTATTTACCTCATCCTGACTTCTGCCATCTTTGCTACTTCTACAGACATGCCCATATTTGGCCAGTGTCCCGCGCAGGACGACTTCTACCTGGTCATGTGCAGCCACTGCAGTCAGGTAGTCAAGCCGCAGGCCTTCCAAGCACATTACGGTAAGTCTCCGGCTCTCCCTCTCTTACTCTAAAGGCGTTTCATAGTGGAGGGCATAGTGAATGGCCCATTTAACAGCCCGTAACAACAATCTCTTTTCATCAATCTGCTGGCTCCCATGGAAAACGATTGAAAGGATATCTGTATACACACGCAGTATGAATTACCTTCTAGGGATGTCCCCAAGAATCACTATTGTCATACCATCGGCTTCAAGGAAACCAAAATAAAAAGTTAATTTGAAAGGCCAGTCATTCTAAAATAGAAAGTACATCAAGATATCATGCTAGGAAGCAAGGCATTATGGGTATAACTACCCATTCGGAACCCCATGGAACTTAAATGAAGTGATCCTTAAATTCAGCTCTCTACAATGAATTAAATCCTTAACCGGGAGGCTCACTATAATAGAAGGCTCTTCGCATTGAATCTGTGAATAGTCATCTATTTGGTGGTCACAGATGCCTCTTCAACCTTTCTACCCTTAACGCAAACACCATCCCTCCCTGCGATTTGATGCTGAGAGTGGTTTGAATGGTGACGGGTTTTGAAGCAAGTTCTGGGTTAAGCCATTCTGCGCTAGGCCAGGGCTGATGTATGGGAACGTAAGACGGATGATCAGCAGAGGGGGAAGATACAGCATGGTTCCTGGCACCTCTGGGATCCCTGCAAGAAACCTGCTCTGGGCTTCAGGGCACCAGCGGAGGTAGTTTGCACATACTCCCGGGTATCAACTCCACGTTCTTCAAGCATGCCGCTAACCCAGTCGGCCTATTCTTCTCAAGGCAACCTGAGATGATAAAATTCTCGCCTCCATCCGTTGTTGTATCATGCTTACAATTCTTAAGCAAAGGGTTGGAGTCATGTGTTCTCAAAGATGTGTGTATATGGCCTCTGTTGCATGCGTGTCTTCTGCTCATGCATTATCCAATTCCAAAGTCAAGATTAGGATGGCAGGTTGTGTTTGTGTATAGGCATGTGGGTGTTTTAACTTCCCATCCTACGGGGCCAGTTAAACTGGTTTTTTTCACCAGTATGCCACTTAAATAAGCCTCTAGAACAAATAGAAAAGTGCTTAAAAAACAAATCCTAATATTCACCTTAGCAATATCCTGGCTTTTTACTATTGGGGAAGTCACGTACAGCGTAAAAGCAATGGTCAACATAATTTTAAGGGGAAACCTGGCAAATATTTTTGCTAATGACAGACATTTCAAAGCACACAATGTGTCCCATTTGTTGAGTTTTGATGCCGTGAACATCGATTGTCGTCCAAAAGCACATTTAAACCAGGGTCTCAGCGCAGAGGACCATCGCCGTATCCATCCATGTGTCTAATTTAGCCAATCACATTTGTTTCTTCAACAGTTTTTTTTAAGTGACGAAAATGCCACCTTTTTAAAGAAGCTGCTGTGTGTGCAGGTTTCTTTTTCTTTTTCGTCCCCCGTCTCTTCAACAGGGTCTTTTCAACAGTTAATAATCGTTTCATTGGGCAGGGCAGTGATAAGAAATGATATAATTACGCCAGCCTTGTACTTGAATATTAATTGAATGTTTCATGTGGTGGATTGGGATGATTTAGCTGCCTGTTCCACCTCATTAAGACGTTATATCATTCAGCTTGCACTACCACCTGTTTTAAGGAGGAACTATTTCCAATATCGGGGAGGTTTGTACACATGGGGATGGAAGATGGTTCTTGCAGCAATGGTTCTTTGAGTCTAGCATGGTTGACTCGGCTCTCCTAGGGTTATCTCTAGAACCATCATTTGGTTTTTAGCCGTAGAGGAAGAATTCAGATAAGTGAACAGCTTCCTGTGGTATTGGATGTTGAGAATTGTGAACAGGCTGGAGGCTGATCCTGTATATGTGATGGTCTTTTTTTGCCCTGTGAGTTATTATGCGGTGTCTGATTTATCTTCACTTGCAGTGAAGTTGTTTTATAATGAAAAATGACCAAACGGACAGTTCTCAAGGTCAACCATGAGGGGGGGCTATACCATCACATGCCTCCCCGTGAGCCTGTCACCCAGCAGTCAAGATAAATGATACGATGGAGGCATACCTGGACCATACCCAGGGCCCTTCTGTTATCATACATCATATCATACGTGATTTAGCCTATGCACAGTGAGCCAAAAATAAGTCATCAAATAATTTCTCATGCAATTTGCCACCTTAGCACGCCCCTCTTTTGTATGGTATGATGCTGACATATGGCAGGGATGTGATTATAATAATTAGTATGCTCATTAGCGAGAAAGAAAATGTCCTCTAAATATTTTAGTTGGGATGAATCTCGCAAGTGCTAAAAAAAACATTTTACCGGCCTACATTTCGCTAGCTGCACTATACTAGGTAGCTTTGCAACACACACACACACTCACGTTTGAAAGCCCCCCCTTACTTCTCTCTCTGTCACTTCGGGGGGACCTCCCACTGGGCTAACGCGTTGTGCAGCCACTGATGCGGTTGCCGTGGAGGTGGTCCTCATATGATTGCAGCGTGTTCATCCATGCCCATCTGTCTACTCTTGGGTGTTTCTATTTTTTTGCTCACCTCCCATGGATGCTCCCAGCAGGGGCGGGCAGTCTGCAAGCTCTGCTGCTTCCTCTCTCTGCGATCTACAGGAGAATCTAACGATAGCAGCGGTCGCTCCTTACACTACAGTGTTGATGAATACTTTATTCTGATTGGTCAATAACATTTATTTTCAATAGCGGAACACCTGTCTTTTAACAGTTGGACATCTTTTCCCTACAAATCTGACATTAATATTGGTTATTTTCCCCTTGAAGACCTAAAAAACAATGCTCAAAGCACTGTAGAATAATATCTTTTTTTTCCCGCTAATAAAGTCGTTAATAAACCAATAACTTTTAACTACCTGTAATATCTCATCATCATTGGTCACTGTGGTATAAGCGGAATAAATCACTCTTGGCAGTCCCGCTATTGAAAGCAATGTACTTGGGGGTGGTGATACGGTAGAGGTGATGCCGAGGTTGCTTAACACCATGGCACATTATTTGCCAGTAACGGGACACACAGTGGTTATTCCTTGAAAAGCCCCCCTTCCTACACGCATGTACCCCACACATTCCACATGCTGAGTGCCACAAGGGAATTTGAAGTGGGGTCTAAACACAAAAACGTTTTGTTTTGAATTGGGAATATGCCTTATTACGTCAACATTTTGTCTCCGTTCATAAAATAAGACCTTAATTAAGAGGAAACAGGAGTACCATCCTATTTGGAGCAGAACGTTCTGCTCTAATCAAAATGAAGGTAGCGCTCTTTTCGCTACGTCTAAGTGCCTTTTAGTATACTCCTCGGGACACTGGCGGCGAGGTGCATGCGTGGAGCGTTGTCTGTGCAGCGGTTGATGTTGATGGCTGCGTCCAGAAAGGGTTAAGCTTCTCTTGACACATGACGTATAACGCTGTTGTGTGTTGCACATTTCATATGCAACATTGCTCATTATAACACTTGTATACAATGACCGCAGGCTACAAAGTATCACAATGGTATCACAAAGTTGACGTGGGGATAACTATGGGGATACCCCGCCCCCACACCTTCGTAGAACTCTCCGCACAAAACCTTTTTTTTTTTATAGTTTGAATATAAGCTGAAACCGGGGGTTCCCTTACACTCTGTGCTGCCTGTATGAGCCTGTATGTATAAGTGGTGTTTCCTAAAATAGGAGCCACATACGCCACAATGAGGTTTCAGACTGGTTTATATTTGACCAGCCAGACTGGTATTGTAATGTATCCTTTACCAGGGAGCCGCCTTTTCTGTTCACTTTCCATCTCGCTCGCCCTCCGCCGCTTGAAGCTAGGAATTCCCCTTTAGCACCGAACAAACTGCATGTGGAAATTGGATGAAGAGGCTCCTTTTTTTTAATGTCCTTTTTCTTTTCCTCACTATTTGTATTATTTTTCTATGGAGGGCACAAGGCACCAGTGCACTGTGGCCCTGTCCTGGTGTGACCACCTGGTGTGAGGTTGTGTGCGGGTTCGAGGGCTGCATATGTCAAATGAGGTTGAAACTAAAAGACTAGGGTAGGATTAATGGTCTGATATCGCCCTTGTGAACAGAGTGCGTGTGTGGATGTGTGTGCTTGTGTGGCCCCTTCGTTATTCCGGTAGCATCACAGTTGCCTGCTTGTCTGCAGCTCACCTGCTGAGACGGTGCTGTAGCCTGACTGCCCAACGAGTGCTGTAACTAGGCCCGTGTCACCGTGCTACTCTTCCCGCAACCAAACGTGTTCTCTCTGTGGAGGGCTTCGATTCTGATCATCTTCATATACATGCAGGGACAAAAGGCTCTTTTATGGCTCTTCTGGTATCATTTGATTGGTGTCTGTGTGTGTTCTTCAGCTGAGGGGTCATGTTGACCTTCTTGTTGGCTATTCATTAGGTCTTTTGTCCAAATTTTGTTTTGAGCGGATGTAAACAAGTGAATCCATTCAAATTGATCTCCTTGTTGACTTGTTGGTTCACTTGTTCATTGCTGTGAATTGATTATTCAAATCTTGCTATGGTGTGCGGGGTCAACATGCTGAATGTCGGCTTGTCGCCCCAGAGTAGGTCACCCCGTTCCTGTCAAACGGCCTTGTCCACACCGCTTCAACTCTTGTCGTGCCCTCTCTTGCAGAGAGAAGACACAGCTTGGCCAGCAAGCCCACTCCCATCCTGGTACGACCCTCTGCGGTGGGCCCCAGCGACTCCTCCTCCAACTTCAAACTCCTTAAAGCAGCCAAAGAAAAGAGAAAACCCCCCTTCATACCATTCAGGGAGCTGCAGCCAGACAAGATGTAAGTCTGACTTCAGGATTATGTGTTCACATACGCCCACAAAAGATTATTGAAAGTTGGGACTGGAGTGTGATCCCCAATGTCCTTAGCCTACATGTAGGCAAACTAGGCATCCTTGAGTAAGATCCAAATCCCTAGCTTATCCTTGTGTTGTATTGTAGTGAACTGGAAGTCACTTTAGCACAAAGCATCTGCTAAATGGTCAATTAACCGTGAGGCCTGTCAATTAATACTATAAGATAACGTGGTCTTAAAAGTGCATGTGACATTTACTCATTTACTAACTCATTGGCATTATTCATTCTGGATAATACTTCACTTCTTTAGTTCCTCTAATACCGACTGATTACGTACAAGATAATCCATCAATAGGAGCCAAGTGTCGGTTGAAAACGATGGTTGATATTTAAAAGACCTTACCAATTATTCAGACCATTGATTCTGCTCATGCCCCATATGTATCCGCCTTTTGCTGGTTAATGCATCCCTCTGACATTTCTCTGGCTCTTTCCTGGTTTTCTTCCCTCCTTCTGATCTAGACTTACTGCAGCCGTCAAGGTTGAGAAGATCCACCTGAAGGTCGACCCATCGGCCAAGCTAACCCAGGCCCCCTCTGCCATGGCCACCGCCTCCACCACCACCTCCTCCTCCTCCGCTGGCACCACTGTGAGCTCCAATACCGCAACGGTCACCTCCTCATCCTCCTCGTCATCGGCCCTCAAGCCAGGCCTTAACTCGCCCTCCATACCAAAGCCCCCCTTGCTGGCCCCCGGGCAGATCCCGAATGGCAAGGGCCACACGTCTGTCCTTTCGGAGAAGAGGCAGGAGAGCAGCAATGCCAGTAGCAGACGACACCTTTACAAGAGATTGTCAGGTCGGTGTCTTCTGCTCGCACACACATCAGCGTCATGTCTGAATGTTTTTTTTGTTTTTTAAAGACCCAATGTAGAGGTGCTTGTACTTTAGGTCCAGTGTGTTTGTCTTTTAATCTGCAAATAACTGATAGCGCTTCCATTCCCATCGTCTGATCAAACATTAAATACGTTTAAAGACCAAAGGAACACGGTATAGACACAGTAGACTAAGCAATGAGAATAAATAGATAAAATGCACATTGTCAGAAATGGTCGAACTCAATTTAGTAATCTGTGTCTGGCGGATTAGAAAAGAACGCCCTCATTCATTTATGTATGGAATATCTTGGGTTCTAATGTCTGTAAAATGTTATGATACATTTTCTATCATGCAGAATAGATGAGTGTGAGTAAGCAGAATATTATCAGTGTGCATTAGACAAGACTCAATGCCCCATATATCGCACAGATAACTTTATAGACAACTCTTGCCTTCGTAGAGCTGTAGATTTATGCATTTTATTTACATGCATAAATGTGATGTGGGGAGATGGATGGAGAACAGGAGGGAATGGGGACAGTTCGGATAGCGTTCATTTCTGTAGAGATTTTTTTTGCATTTGTGCTTTTGAAATGATTTTCTCAGGACAAAGCTTGAAGGACCTTTTGATTTTGAGATACCTAACCAATGATAATCTACATATGCCTTCATTTTAGGAGCCTTGAAGCACAGATTATAAACCTTTTGAGTTAATTAAATGATTGTCAATGAGTTAATAGTTTTACAGAAATGTATGAACACAATTTAGTGCCTAAAATAATATGCTTTAATTCAATTAATACAATACAATTTTCGATTTTCTTTTTACTAATTTCTAATAGAATTGTTGACATAGAATAATGTTTTTTTTGTTTCTCTTCTCATCAACCTTTCAGACCGAGAATTCAATCCAGATATTCATTGTGGTGTTATGGACATGACCGCCCGGAAACCATGCACAAGGTCACTTACATGCAAGGTACTGGGATGCTTATTTTGTTCAAATGGGAAAATCATTCTTCCTTCCCCTGATCCTCACATTTTCATTGAAGGAACTGTTAACATTGACGTCCTTCGGCCTGTTTTAAAGTCTTAGTATTTTTATACGTCTTGAAAGTTTGGGAATTCCTGCATGCATACGGTTGAGTGTGATAATTTTGTCTGGAATTTATGCCCTCCTTTAAAGTTTTAAATGAACCTAAAAAACTGAGGTTCTACAAAGTACTTCAGGGTCAATACATACACAACATGTTTGTTCTTATGATATCCACCCTTCAATCACAGACTAAGATTTTGCTCCAAAGTAGTTACAAACTCAATAGAATGAAATCTATTGGAGTGGAAGCAATGGGGGTGGGGGGGCATGATATCAGCGACCTCAGGTGTGACCTCCCCCCCCCCCCCCAACCCATCCAGACACATTCCTTAAGCCAGCGGAGAGCTGTGACCGGGCGCAGGAAACGCTTCGACACGCTGCTGGCGGAGCACAAGAACAGGGCCAGGGACCGGGAGAGGGAGCTCCAGCACCCCCACTCCCAGCAGACTCCCCCTCTCAGGGAACCCCACCTGCCCTCGCGCCTCCCCGCCGCCACCACCCACGAACCCCACCAGGCGGTCCACGGCAACGGCCCCGCCGTCGCCGAGGTCGTCGTCAAGTCTCCTGCCAAGCCTCGACCCTACAACTCCGGTGTCCCCCGGTACGTGGCTCGGGCCCCCTCCGGGTGCATGGTGAACACGGGGCTCCAGATTCAATGCTTTACTGGGCAGCACTGGGGCTTCCCACTGGAAGAGTTAGGAGCACCAGCAAAACGTTAGAGGCACCCGCCAAGTTTTAAGGAGCTCCAGTGATGTATCAAAGTCATAACTATAAACGTACGGGATTGATGGGGAAAAAAAATCAGTTGCAACAATATTTAGATTTTTGATTGTTAATTACAAGTTAGAGGTAGAGAAAATAAGGAGTATGCTAAATAATTAAAAAACGGCAATCAAAATGAATACTCCACATATGCTTTTTTATTTGGCAAACAAGCCTACTGACTTAAAATACAATTACAGAAATCATTAAATACTTCATTATACCTGCCCCCCAATAAAATGGTACATTTCCCCAGGAACACAGTTTGTATTTGATTTCAAAGTATCTCATTTAATGCACTGATTAATGTACCAAGCAAGAAATACAAATAAAAGTAAATCAATAGTACACAAACTGAGTATAATAACCAGCTGGTGTACATTGAAAGGGATGGGTAAAGGTGCATTACAAAAAAATAAAGTTGATGCTCTTCTACTCATTTCAGGCGCTCATTCTACTCCTTCTAACCAACCTTTTCAGACTGAACAGTAGCCATGGAGCTGGGGTTCCCCCCGGGGAGCCCGCCGTGGTCCATGACGCCCCCCACCAGCCGCCCAGTGCCCCGGACGGCGTGTCCCGCCCCTCAAGCGACGAGGGCGAGAACGAGGTCGGCGAGGAGAACGCCGACCGACTGGACTGTCACTATTCAGGTTCCCACCCTCGACCGGCGGCTGTAAGTCCACACACCCGGCCCCCCGCTCCACAATACGCCTGCTCCATTCGGCTCGCAGCGCTTTCAGTTCGTTCTTTCTCAGCTGAGGGGAAACGTGTTCTGTGTTGTTCTGACGGTTTCCTAATGAAGTTGTCTGAAGAATGAAATGTTATAGAGGTGTCTGACCTCCCATATTATCTCCGTTCCCAGTATTGTACTTTTGGAAGTCGGCTGTTTGGCAGAGGCTCCCACACGTTTGACCGGCGCTGGGACCGCATGCGTTGTGCGTTGACTGCCATGATGGACAGGCACGTCAACTCGCAGATGTGGAAGTGAGTATGTTGGACCGGTGCGTGAGCTATGTAACATTTCCACTGCAGCCAAATCTCTTTTAGTTCAATGTGATCTCCCACACCTGAGGTGAGTACACTGTCTTTAGTTCCACACGTGGGATCAGGGGTGGATTCATCCCTGTCTGCCAATTCAGAAAGTGTCGCCTACTGGGCATGTACACCAGTCTGGGAACCAGACGAATCTGCAAGCTCATGTTTTATTGGCTCTGGCAGATGGTCTGGCCCCCTTCCCGTTCAAACAGGTTTACAGCCACTCTGGCCCGGGTCGTGTCAATCACAGCCGTTAATCTCAGATGGGGCAGGTTTGATACGTGGTTGGGAGGAGCACCTTTCAACATTAAGCAACAAAGACGTTCGGTAACGGTTTGGGATGGTCGGTTGGATCTGCTATCGCGACGGTAATAAACAAAGTGGACGTATATCTTCTCTGAAAGAATAACATTCTACAGCAGTGGCTTTTGTTGATAAGAAAGATGTGTCTGCCGTACTTCTGAAAGGATCAAGGTCAAAATACTCACTCGGCATTAAGCGTTGCATTGCTGTGCATATCGTCACAGCAATGCTGTGGTCTGCAGCCATTGAATACCACTCTTGCAAATCTAAATAAACAGAGTTTTTAGACTAATTTAAAATGTAGTCAAATTTGTCCAACAATGTCAGGGTATGTGTCTGCAACTCAGACCCCGACATTTTCTTCAATATGGATATGTCATCTGTATAAGTATTCCCGCAATTCAGACTTCCCAAATCAGATGGCCAACTAGCTGTAATCTTGGTAAATGGGATGGGGTGTTTCAACCAATCATGTTGCTTAATTGGCTATTAACGGCAAACACATAATCAGCCAGGAGTACTTTACGTGTCAAGTGTCTGTGAAGGTAGACATACACTTATCAAAATCCCCTGCGGAATGCTTCATCCACTTGCCCAAATCAGTTTCTCTTCAGTAGAATATCTCGGTGACAAAACTGGAAACAAGATTGTAACGTCTCCCGTTGCAGCTTTTGGTTTCTGGCCAGACTCTGTGCTGTCTCCCCCAGAGGTTCTGCTGTAACAAAGCAGGACCGCTGGATGGGAGAGAAGTGTGCCAGTGACAGTCCTGGTACTTGACTAGGGTTGAGCACCGAAACTCTGTTCCAGTAGGGCACCGGTTCTGACGTAAACGTTAGTAACGAGATCGAATAAGAACACACATTTCGGTGCCTCATAACTGTGCCTGACTATTTTTAACGCCCCCTGCCCCGCCCCCATGGTGTTGCGGCGTCAACTTGCATTAGTGCTGGGCGGTATACCGGTTCACACCAAATAACGGTGTGTATTTTCGTTATTATAGGATTTTTTTATTTATCAGTGTATTTGATTACACAACGTTTGGAACGCTGCACCGTGCGATACTGTTTCCGACGGGACCCTTTTCAATGTCGCGCTTCTAAACACGCATGGTACGACTACGACTTTCTTTATGGGTCCATGACTGCGAGGCGTGGTATTTCAGCCCAACTACTTAAAGAGTATACCCAACCCTATATTTGACGTGGCTTCCTGATTTGTTCCAGGAAAATCCCAATGGCCTTGGAGAACTCCTCTTCCTCGTCCTCCGTCACCCCCGCCCACAGGACAAGCACAAACTCCCACGGTAGCACCTCCTCCCCGGGCTTCCTTAGCCCCGCCGGCACGCAGCCGCACTACGGCCAGTCGTACGAGGGCCGCTCGGCGCTCTCCTACGGCACGGCGCCCAACGCCCGCGCCTCGCCGCAGGGCGGGGCCGACCACCCGGCCTACGGCGCCACGCAGGCCCGGCAAGTGTCTTCGTCGCCGCAGATGCCTTCAGCCCACTCCTCCTCCCCCCTGGCGCCTCCCCCCGCCTCAGTCCGGGCGTTCAAGTCCCGCTCCTCCTCTTCCTCCGGCGGCGGCGGGGCAGGCAAGGCGGCGTCCTTCAGGCCCCGGGAGAGCTCGTCAGGCTCCTCCTCCACGCCGGTCACGCCCAGCTCCTTAGGCGGGGGCGGGGGGATCAACAGCACCAGTAGCAACGCTAGCTTCAGCTCGGGGAAGAAGAGGAAGAACAGCTCCTTCCTCGCCTCGTCCCACGGCCCCGCCTCCGACTCCCCCTCGTCGAACGCCAACTCCTCCTCCTCCGCCACCTCCGCCTCCTTCAAGAAGAACTGTGGCAGCGCCCCGGGCAGCTCAGGTAGCACCCACCACCACGGCTCGCCGGCGCTCTCCTCCGCCGCCACGCACAGCGGCGTCCACAGCATGGGACTGAACTGTGGCCCCACGGTGCGCACCAACTCCCTCAGCCTGAAGGCGGAGCCCAGCGGGGGGCCCGCCGGAGGCTCCTCCTCGGGGCCCTCGCCGCGGGGCCCCCCGTCGGGCAGCCCCGCAGAGTCCATCAAGCGCATGAGCGTGGTGATGAACAGCAGCGACTCGACGCTGTCGCTGGGGCCCTTCGTCCACCACCACCACCACCACAACCACCACCACCACCACCAGTCCTCCTCGGAGCACCACGCCGGCTTCGGCCACCACGCGTCCGACGGCCGCCTGGACGGCAAGAAGCGCAAGAGCTCCCCGGCCGGCGGTGGGGGTGGGGGTGGGGGTGGAGGCGGGGTCGGCGGGCTGGGCGTTCCCGGAGGTGGTGGCGGCGGCCCGGGGGGGGGCCCGGGTAGACCCAAGGTGGCCAAGTCGCCC
Source organism: Gadus chalcogrammus (assembly GCF_026213295.1). NCBI lineage: Eukaryota > Metazoa > Chordata > Actinopteri > Gadiformes > Gadidae > Gadus > Gadus chalcogrammus. The sequence continues at coordinate 11,637,586 of NC_079424.1, forward strand.
TCCATTAACAACATCCACGGGAAGCACGGCCGCAGCGTGGCGGGCGGCCCGGGGCTGCCCAACAACGCTCACCTCCACCAGGTGGGTTCCTCTGCTGCACCGGCACCAGACTGCTGGGGCTCCTACTGCAGTTGTAGCTCGTAGTGCTATCGGTGAATAGATTAGTGTTTTGGTCCTCGGGCACACTGGGGCTTAAATATAACCCTTTATTGGCCCAAGGAGTGCGTTCAGTTTTTCAATATTGCAATTATGTCAAACGGCATGTATTTCTGTATTGCTTTATGGCCCAATTCGATTTGGAGACAATCTTGAGATTATGGCAAGGGATTAACTCTTCAGTGGCCAGAACTTTATCTTCATCAAGCGCTCCTTTTTTCAGTTTGCAGAAAACAGTCGGAGCACGCAACACGCCAATCCCAGTCAGGATTTCTCGCTTTCCAATATCTGAGGGTCAAAATAAGGAAAGAATGTCTTAACTCTGTCTTAACTTTTCCTTTCTCCCTCTTCCTCAGCCGAAGGCTCGCCCCTGACAGCGGTGCCCGGGTTCTATGTATGGAAACGGCAGGCGGAGGGGGCGGAGTCCAGAGCCGTCGGCGCTCAGAATGCACGAGGCCTTCTAGAAGACAAGTCACGAGCGGAACCCAGACGACTCCCCCCTCCCCCCGCGGGTCTCATACTTCTACCTTCAGCTTCCCACAATCCTCAGGGTGGAGATGACGGAGAGACCGGTGACGTTAACGCAAACCTCAACATTGGCACGGCCATTTAGTGAACACACCAGTTCTCCCAAAGCCATGTGCGTTGGGGTTTGGGGGGGGGGGGGGGGGGAAGAGCGGGGGAGGAGGAGGGCGGGGTCATCTCCTGCCAGCCATTTCAGTGTTGTCTCAGTGCCCTGAGAAGGTCTTCCGCTCCGGGCCCGCGGGAGCAGGGGCCTCCTCTGGGTCTCTGTTCAGCGGGCCCCCCCCCCCCCCCCGGTTGGACTTCAGGTTAGGGGGGCCGCTGGCGGACGGGAGTGCTGTGAGGCGCGGGGCAGGGCCGCAAGGGAGCCGGCGGGGCCGAATTGCTTCCGTATTTAAAGTGTGAACGCGTGCGCCTGACTGTGTGAATGTGTGGGGGTGTGCGCACACTCTGGACTGTTTAGTGACAGTTTTTACTCTGGTCAGATATTTTACTGGACTACTGGAAATATCCAACTATTAACACCCACATCGCCTGATCTCAGAAGCCTTGGAAGGAGAAGGAGCAGTGGCGCCGCGGCGGCGAGCGCTGTGGCGCCGACTGCGCTCCGGAACACCGGCCCAGGATCCCCTGGACGTTTTCTGTTTCTGTTCTGAGGGACACCTCGAGTCACGTTTGACGTTACGCAGAGTTCAGCCACTGGCGAGATGGTAGGGCCGGGGGTTTGAGGCGACCCTTTTTTGTTATTCAAAAAAATAATTATGCAAGTGTGACCTGGTTTCATGTTTTCTTACTTTTTTTCTTTTACACAGATCTACAAAGAGTCTTTGTAGGTGTGTGACAAAGACATAGTTTTGCATGCAAATGTCAAAGAGGACACCTGATGTGCCCGTTCAAACGTATTCTCTATCAGGGGAAAAGCTTGGATTCAAGGACTCTGTTATTTGGTCTGTTAATGGCTGGAGTGGGAGCAGAATGGCGACACCCTTTCTTGAACTCTGAATAGCACTAAATGTGGCTGCTACACAGGCAGCGCATCTTCCCAACAATATCAGTTTGCATTGGTACCCCCTTCTCCCTTTTTCTTTTGTTTTGTTTCTCAAAAGGTGGACAACCTTGTGCCGGTGGTGGTGGTCTGTGTGGGAATCCCAACTACAAAATCAGTGGCTTCCTCAAACGTGAACACGTCGTTCACAGTAGATGGTCGATTTATATATGTATGTATATAGCTTGGGGGTTTGGACATTGTCGGCAAACTAGTTTTTTGTTATTAAACACTGAGTGTTGTGGTGATTTGGTAGAAGCACCTGTAGCAACCGAAATGTGTACAAAGGAATGGCCGTGTCGGCTTGTCTTCCTATTACGGTCGCACTCGGCTGAGCAGTGTCGATTCACTTCTTCACTGATCATCAATAACACTACCACTTCTCCTTGGTGCCGGCGTGCCAAGTCTGTAGCCTGGTCTATTCGATTGATCAACAAACATGAGTATGATTCAAAAGGTAAAATGGGGGAAAAGTCTGCCTGAAGGGAATTCATAGTTGATTATTAGGGGTGGGAATCTCTTGGCACCTCACGATTAGATTCCGATTATGAGGTCAACGATTTGATTCTGAAGCGATACATCGATGCATCTCGATGCAGAAATTTTTTTTTATGTACATTTCCATCCGTGATTTTCAAAAATATATATATATACATCTGGGTTTGATACTCAGAGTTTGATAATCACTTCCTACTTTTGTGATGATCATTAAAGACATCAACAGATGAATTCACTTATCTAATATTTCATAGAGAGAAAGCTTTTGTCACAAATATGACTTTCTATGAACAATGCAATAATCAATGCAGCTTGCATTGATTGACGTTGGTGTCATAACACAATATGGAAGCATGCAAAAAATAGGTTTCAGTTTTATTTTATTTCTAATCTTTCTTTTCTATGTCATTAATGGAAAAGATGCTCTTGAATTAGAAGGAGTCCTTGTGTCTGGCTGTGAGTTTGCGCGCATGCTATGCGTAGGCTGAATCACAATCGTGTCACGACAAATCAGATTGGCCAATACACACTGAAGATAAATTCAATAATTTTTAAATTACAAAAATCATCCCTCTCTGGTGAACAGAATGTTGCAGCAGGCAAAAAAATAATAATTATTCAGATTATTAATTTATCTGCATCGAGACAGAATCGTTATAGCGAGAATCGCGATGCATCGAATAATCGATTATTTTTCCCACCCCTACAATTTATATCTTGTAATAAAGACCTCTGGCTGCAGGATTACAAAGTCAAACCCGGTCTGCTCTCGTTGACTAAAATACACCATGAGTCGCTCATTAGTTGTTGGCTTTGCTGAAAAGGAAAACTAAACTGGGAATCATTTGATGTCTCAAAATGGAGCCATCAATGGTCTGGGGCCTTTATCATAACCCTGATATAGAGTTAAATCAATGTATACGTTAGGCCTGGTTTAAAGAGCAATGGCTGCCCACTTTAGATCTGCCAGCAGGTCTGTAAACAACATCACCTTCAAACTTCCAAAACATGTAGAACATTATTTCTAGATCCAAAAAAAAGCATTTCTTTGAGGAAACATTTGTATCGAGGCTCCTAAAAATTACGCAATTCTAAAAGCCATAGGGTGTTTACCACCCAGCCACACACCGTTGCAAGATTGTCCACCTTTGTAACCACTAATCGTTTGGCTACTGATCTGTTCTTCTTTATGATGCTGTTGGAAACTAGACCGTTCTCCAGCCAGGCTTTAAATAGGCTCGTCGAAACGGAGCCTAAATATGTCGATATTCCCCGTTCGTGACAGGATGAAACGTGTTGGCAGTGTTAGAACAAGGCTGTGGAGGAAGGGGGATTCATTGAGATGGCTTCACAGGGGGGTTGTTGAAACGGTCGGGTAAAGCTGGTTTCATCCGTCGTCCACTGATGTCAGATAGCATTGTGAGCAGATGAAACAATTTTCTTTTTCAATCTTTACCTAGCTTTTTTTTCGTAGCCGATGTATCAAAACAAGTATTGAAGTATCCCTATTTGAGAATACATATTTTGTTAACAAATTGTACATATTGAAATATGTATTTTTGCACAATATTTGTCATTTTTCGTACACATGGACGATTTTTTGGTACAATGGAAAGCCCTTATTTATTGAGTAAGCAAGAATAAAGTTGATGAGGACTTGCTCATTCGAAGTGGTTCACTGCCAAAATGCAATACGCCTACCAAGCCGAAGCATCTCATGAATCATGTACTGGGATCCTCTCAAGGGACAACGGGTGAAGTGTGGCCACTGTAGCATGTGTCTGTATGACCAGGAAACCTTTATTATTGTTCAAGGTCTCATTCACATGTGCTTTTAGCTGTAGGGGTTGTTTCTTTTTAGATGTTGCCTATGAATCAACATAACTAACGGAAAGAAAGAGACTTGTGGCACAATAAGCCTGTGATTCTTAAACGCCCTGCAGGCCTGAGACAGACCAATTTTGCTAACACTTTAAATAAAAATCAGTTTTAAGACTGAAGACCTAAAACCTCATTTCATGATTTGAAACCCTGATGATTTGACTGGCTTGGTATCATTCGAATGTGAGTAGTGTATGCAAATTAACAATGGTTAACTTTCCATGCTGCCTATTTGCCAGCAAAGATCTGGGTGCAGGCAACATGGAGGAAATAAACCATTGTTCAGCTGCATATTGTCCCCATATTCTAACGATAGAGAGCCGGTTGATCAATCTGCGTAGTAGTCGTTCAAGCAATCATAACTTAAAGGCAGGACAACACTATGGAAAAAACATTGCTTGAGTCGTTGCCAAACAAGTCATTTGAATCACAGCTTTTAAAGGACATTGTTTGCAGCTTTTTAAAAGATAATATTGACATGAGAAAGTGCCTGAATATGTCTCACCCTGACTGTTTAAAAGGACAGTATTTATTTGGGGTTAAATGTAACTTACTTGAATGTTCAGTGTTTAGGAGCTCGCTTATAAAAAGATCTGCCTAGTGAACCCTAAACATGATCAAACCAGAGTTTGTCAGTCGCCCTGTATGAAAACACTCAACATCAACAATTTTTGAATTATCAAACTTTTCAAGAGAACTCAAATGACTTCCTGAGCCTGATCCTGCAGTTTAAGCCACTCTAGTTTAAGGATTCATATGTGGAGCGTTAAAGTACGTATTGTTTCCAGTATATGGAAACGGCAATGAGGTTTTAGTTTTTTTTTATAACATCCAACACCATAGACTTGGAATGTGAAAGTGAGGATACGGCTTACTTTTGGAAGGAAAATGTCTCCATTCATTTGTAAAAGCGTGGGTTTTTTGTATACTTTATCAATTTGATCAGCTGGACTTTTATGTATTGGCTGCTATGTAATTCATGAACAAAATGATAGGCTAGAATTACTTAATATTTAAATAAGATTGTATAGTCTATTTGTTTTGTAACAAGTTTCTGTAAATAAAATAATTTATACTGCTATTTATATGAAAATCCTGTCTCCGGCTGATTTCTCCAGTGAATGCCAACAGATTCATTAAACGGGGTTGAGAAAACATTTTATTATATACATAAGGATCACCTTTTTCCAAAGTTTGGGTCGCGAAAACAAGTTACACAAAATGGACATGGGTGTCATTTGCGATGCAGACAATAAGGCACGTGCGCCGCTTTTACATGTTGATGACTCGGGACAGCTTCTGGACTCTGTTGAGCAGCAGGTCCCCCTTCTTGATGGTCTCCTGGTACTGCCAGTTCTTACTGTCAGGCCTGTGGATGAGTAGAGATGGTTCATAAGGGCATAACTTTCTTTTTTTTAAAGGATTCGTTCTTTGGGTTGGATGTGTACAAAAGTGAATTTGTACCTGTTGGTTTCCACTATCTCGTTTACTTTGTCAATTTTGCAGTGAAGACGGCCGGCGGCAATGAACCTAGAGAGTTCCCTGTTAGGAAGAGGAGAGTTAAGTCTGGGTGAACTGGAGGGGCAATGCTATGGGGATTGCCTTGGGTTCAGTGAATAATGTGATGGTATGAGACAGTTTGCCTTTGATACAAGTCATAAACTTGCTCTTGCAGCCCTTGAAGCTTCGGCCAAATGTCAAGTGTAATGTGGGACTCACTGGTCTATGAACTCATTGCTGACGCCGAAGGCCTCTGCCATGTATCCCAGGGTTAGGGAGCGGTAGGACTCCAGCAGCTGGCTGTAGGCCTGGATCCTCATCTCCCTCACATAGTAGCGGTAATGGGGGGCAAACAGCCAGTCCTTCTTCATCTCCTGTTCCACCGTAGCTGTGGGGAGGGTCACGCGATTAGCAATATTCCGCTATGGCCATCTTTAGTTAACATGGTCAGTTTGAGTTATCTTTAAATGCAAAACCCAGGAAAACAATGTTATGTTAATGTTATGTTCGAAGTATTTTTCTGCAAGCAACTTGAAACCAGTATACAGTAAGGCCAAATCCGAGTATTTGGCCGACAAAGCTTAGCTGGCAGGTGATCTTGGATAAATCTAAAGTATTTTTATGATCACCAGTACTAGGGATAAAAAGCAGCGGTTTACCCAGAGACTGGAAGAAGACTGAGTAGCGGCACTCGTAGAGGGAGAACAGGTACTGGCGAATGGGTGGAAGGCCGTGGAGGACCTCCAGGATCTCTGCTCCCTTTATCACCTAGGGAAGCATGAGAAGGACAAACCCCATTAAAAGAGGCCCGCTTAATATGAGAGTGAAGGGATAAGTCTGTGTTCATGATGTCTAATTTCACATGTACATAGGTCGACATAAAATAGACTGCCACCTTCATGCATGTGTCGGGGAGGGGGGTACTGCTTCTTACCTTTTCCCGCAGGTCGGGCCTCTTCAGGGCGATCATGCAAACGTAGACCGTGTATGTGACGAAGGTCTTGTAGTCCATGAGCTCGTAGGAGGTGAAGGTGGACACCGTGTCCAGGAAGAGCTCGGCAGCCTGCTTGAAGTCTCGGATGGCCACGCAGTACAAGCCCTGGTACACTTTGAGACGATTCCTGCGATCCCAGTCCCCACCTTCCTCGATCAGACTGAACAATCACACGGTGAGTGAAGGAACATGATAAGAAGTACACCTTGGCCTCCATGAGCAGGCTTCGACACATAAGAAAATACTAAACATAAATGTTGGACATTACAATTAGTGTCTTGTTGAAGTGGATTCTGTCCCCAATGAGTTCACTACCTTTTGGCTTTCTCTGAGTTGCGTGTAATGAGGTCACTGTCCATGTAAAACAGGCCGATCCTCAGGAGGTAGAAGACGATGTCTAGTCTGTGACCGAGTGCCACTGTCTTATCATAGGTCTTCCTGAAGGCAGTCAGGGCTCCCTCCTGTGGAAGCACAGGGCAGGCAAGTCCGTAGATGAGGTACATTAATGGTGTTGATGCAACAATGTAATATATCGACTGTTGATATATTAACTTAATTATGACTATAAAAGGATGAGAGAAATATGGATAACCGAGTAGTCAATCTCAAATGATGCATACATTTCAGTTGACTCCGGGACTAGTTATTTCTGTACACTTCTTTAAAGAGAGACACATTGATCATACCTTGTCCCCAATTCTGATGAGATATTCGGCTCTGGCCATCATTGCATCACGGATCTCACTTTCTCCCAAGTTATTCTCTGCATCTTCGAGGACGTCATCCAGGCGTTTGAGCTCGTCCTCGTTGGCTTTCTTCATTTTACTCAGAAGGTCGGCGTCTTGCTGCCACTTGAGTTCCTTACAGAGGCCCTCGTAGTATGGAGCCATGTCTACAACACAATACATGGATTGCTCTCAGTTACATGTTGTAAAATCACAATTCCAGCTCAATCTAGAATGACATCTTGCTGTGCACTCTAAATGTGTTAAATAAATTAAAAAATCACGCAGGACATTCCCTGAAATTAAAACGTGAGTTGTGGCACAGATGACCAAGTTTATTGATTCTGCCATGATATACCCTGAAGTCCCCCAGCTGAAGGGAGCTCCGTGGTTGACACATTACACACCAAGTTTGACCAACTAACGCTAGCTCTACGTTACAGTGGGAATGTATTTTTAACACAACATGAATGTCCACTGAGCAAAGGGTAGAACTGGTTATTAATGCAGTACTTATAGCAATATTGTGGATGGATTTAATTATTCATACAAATAAATGACAACTCACTGTTAGCCTTAATCGCGTCCATGAGCTCCGTCTTCACTTTAGCGTCCTGTCGGTGCCCCTCCATTGTGAGCAGAAACTTCAGCTGGGCAATCCTCAGATCGGGGTTCTTGGGCAGACCCTCTTCTTCCAGATTCTCCAAAGGCATTTTGAGATTCGTACAAGAAATCCAACAACGTGTTAATGTTGTTCAGGTTGTCTTTATGTGTCAGACACAGTAAAATGTGCAAGCTAACCAACAATGACTACGGAAAACATTGACTGGCCGCTTCCGGTGGATGTTGTGCCAACGAGTAGGGTGAAGAAGGATTTAGGGAACAGACTCAATGACTGCCACCTTCTGGTGGGAGTGGGTGATGACACGTCTGTCTTTTTGTAAAACCTGAAAGTTTGACGAAATCATGGTCTATAGTCCATTTCCCTTAAAAGGCGAGAGATATCAGCATGACTGTGAGAATTTCTAACGCAAGTTACTGGTTGACTTGTTTTTGGGTTTGTTAAAGAATATAGCCAGGCTTTTCTTTGACAGCAGTTCAGTTCCAGCACACTCAATCACCTCCCATAAAGGAAAATGGACAGCATATTTAGGGAACTGGTAGGTTAAGCTATACAAATGATGATATAATGTTTATTAGAATTTCCTAATTCCAGCATGATTATTATAATCAACAAGTAGTAGATCAATTTTCAATTTAATATAATGTAAAAATACTTACATTTTGCTGATAACGATGTGAGTGGAAATGTGTAGTTTATATATTTATTGACATTTATAATTGTTCCAGTAGGAAGACAACGAACAATCAGTGATTCAGCGAAATTAGTATATAATTAGTACACTGATACACTGATCACAGAAGTAAGAAGCTATACCCTTGGTGTTTTTTCCCAACCTTAGACCCGTGGGAAAGCGCTGATGTTCATTTTCATTTTGGGCATCGGGGGAAGCTTTCAAACTGGCTTCCATAATACTGGAATGAGTTCTCCCTCGCCGGTAAGAAAGATATATTTCTCATAGATTTAACCCTACTGTGTGTGTGTGTGTGTGTGTGTGTGTGTGTGTGTGTGTGTGTGTGTGTGTGTGTGTGTGTGTGTGTGTGTGTGTGTGTGTGTGTGTGTGTGTGTGTGTGTGTGTGTGTGTGTGTGTGTGTGAATGAGAGATAGTGGAATCCTCTGCCTGGCTTTGTACATCTTGAGTTTAACCTTCCGCCTGGCTTATAGTGCATCCAGAGTTTTACCTTCTGCCTGGCTTTATAGTACATCCAGAGTTAAACCCTCTGCCTGTCTTTATAGTTCATCGAGAGTTAAACCCTCTGCCTGGCTTTAAATTACATCCAGAGTTAAACCCTCTGCCTGTCTTTACAGTACATCAAGAATTTTATCAACAGCAGTTGGTATGAGAGATATGAGGAGTACCCACCTTCAGCAACAGTCAACCTCATCTTCGGCGTCATTATCTCTACATATGCTGTGGGTGGGTTGTTTGGCGCGGCCGGCGTCAAGTTCGCCACTGGAAAGTTTGGAAGGTAAAAATGACATATTGCATTATCAATAATCCAGATGAGCTAAAAAAAAGTTTGATTCACCGCTGTACCATTCCCTACAGGAAAAAGATTCTGATTGGGACCTGCCTCTTCTCAGTCGTTGGAGGAGTAATCATGCTGACTAGTAAAAATGCAAACTCCTTTGAAATGATCGTGGCTGCACGGTTGATGAATGGTTTTGGAGCAGGTAAGGCAAATGAATGGATTCAGTTGGAAGTCGTTGTGTAAAATGCAATCAGCCCGCTGCTAGGTCAGTGAGAGGCAATGCAATGTGGGCTGGGGATGATTAATAATCAGTCATCTATGCATGTGCTTACTTTGAAGGCCTGGGTGGAAGCGTTCAGCAGATTTACCTGATGGAGTCCTCCCCCAAACAGCTTAGAAGCACATTGATGCTCAGCAATGTATTTTTCCTCTCTCTGGGAAAACTCTCCGGACAAGTCCTCGGACTAAGGCATTGATATAAAAAAATCTTTGAAAATCATTAAATAATGTTTTTGTATTATTACATTATTATATATTATTATAATGGTCATGGAACAAATGACATTCGTTAGACCAGGTTGTGCTGTTCTCACAATGCCTTCTATCTATCTATCTATCTCTCTCTCTCTCTCTCTGTCTCTCTGTCTCTCTGTCTCTCTCTCTCTCTCTCTCTCTCTGTCTCTCTCTGTCTCTCTGTCTCTCTTTCTCTCTGTCTCTCTCTGTCTCTCTGTCTCTCTGTCTCTCTGTCTCTCTGTCTCTCTGTCTCTCTCCCTCCCCCTCTTTCCCCTTTCGCTGATGCGGTGCTGTAGTGTGCTGTTGGGTCGTGAACACCTGTGGAACATCCTGCTCTTTGCTCCCGCGTGTCTCGTCGTCGTCCAGCTGCTCGCCCTGCCTTTCTTCCCCGAGGCGCCCCGATACCTGCTGATGGATGGAGGGGACATCGTCGCCTGCCGGAAAGGTCGGCCATATTAAGCGCTATATAAATTTCATTTATTATTATTATTATTATTATTATTATTATTATTATTATAACTTTACATATATGGAACATCCAAATAAATAGGACTTTGCCAATCATACACATATCCAAAATCAAAGAAAAAGGCCAACATAACTAGCCAATGCACCACCATGACACCTGCTGGTATATATTTGTTATTCAATATTGAGTAATACTCATTTAGCAGGCAATTTGACCCAAAGCAACTTACATTGAATTGAGATACACTTAATTAATATCTGCTCCTTAATTAAAAGCCTGTGGTCTGATTGGAATCAAACACAGTATATGTTGGCTGGGAATGGAACATCTGAGCTTCTTCACCCTGACTCTTAACTGTGTGTGGTCTCTGTTAATTGCAGAATGCATTGTACCTTACAGTGAACTGTCTTTATACCAAGCACTGCAGAGACTATGGGGCCCTGGCGAGTACCAAGTGGAGATAGACGAGATGTTGGCGGAAAGAGCGGCCTCTAAAGGGGTCCAAGTTAAAAGCCTGCTGGAGTTTCTTCAAGACAGTGGCATCAGAAGTCAAATCATCACCATTGCGATCATCTCAGCCTGCATCCAGTTGTCAGGGATGTCTGCAGTGAGAAGAGAACCCCTTACCTATCTGTCCTATAGGGTCCTTCATTGGACCAGATATGCACTTCAAACAATCTGCAACTGAGCTACTTATTCAATGGAAAAATAAAGAGCATTCTATCATCAAAGTAAGTGTGTAAATGGCCAAAGACACTGTTCCAAGCATTGTATCTTCTCACTCCCACCCAGATCAGTACCTTCTCATTTGACATTTTAAATAAGGCAGCAGTCCCGGTTGACCAAATCCGTTACATCACGCTGGGTTTTGGAGTATCAGAAGTTCTTGCCACCATCACCTCTGTAAGATATATTCTGAAACTGTAATCGTCAATCTTTGCATGTTTAAGAGATTTTCAAGAGATGTTCAAGAGAAAGGGTCAGTGGCTATACAATGTGCACTAGTTTTCCTTCTTTCTTTCTTCCTTCTTTTTCTTTCTTTCTTCTTTCTCTTTCTCTTTCTCTCTCTTTCCCTCTTTCTCAGACCCTGATTATAGAGCGCAGCGGACGCAAGCCCCTCCTGCTGGGAGGTTTCAGTATCATGTTCACTATGCTGCTGTTGATAACCATCATGCTCAACCTTAAGGTGAGACTCGAGTTCACCTCCCCCCAGCTGAGACACAGAATGAGACCATAGCCTTGCAGCACATATTCTTATATTTTTATTTTATTTTATAAGGTTAGGGTTGTTCCTTAATTATTATTTTGTACACTATGTACACTGCCCTGCTATTGCTGGGGTTCTACACTCAGGGACTTTCAGTTGTAAATAGAAAAGAGGCAAATACAAATACAATAGTTTGGGTTGAATGTTTTATGTTGAATGTCTGCGTTGCATGTGAAAATAATATAGATTTGAGGATGTCATATATGGTAGCACTCTTTCAGAATCCTGCCCCATGGGTTGCATACTGCACCGCTGCTTTGTTCATGATCTTCATCATGTGTGTCAGTGGAGGACCTAGTATGTAATAACACAAACACAAAATAAAAAAATAAAAAATTGAAGCATAGTTTATAGAGGATGTGAAAGCTTTTCTGGGGTTATTCAGGTGGAGTGTACATGGCCCTCATCAACGACAGCTTTGAACAGTCGCATCATCCTGCTGCCATGACCCTCAGTGGCTTACAGCGTTGGGGCCAGTTCGCTGTCCTAGGCCTTGTCTTCCCCTCCATCAATGTATGTACACGCCCACAAACACAAACTAACTTCATAGCTCACATAGATGATCTTGTTCACTAGTAAATCATTTGTTGGGTGCTATGGCCACCGAGACATTATTCTTTGTCCAACAATGAACAACAAACAATCCAAGAGACCCACCGTTGAGGTAAGGTAAAGGAATCACAACTTGTGATTTCTAAGTTAGTTTAAACTGCATCATGAAGGTTGGCTGTCAATGTTTATTCTTGTGTGATCCACAATATTTAGAGATATATAAAATATTCTCTCTAATATTTAGAGAGAATATATATATATATATAATATATAATGTGTATTGAACAAATAACATACACATCATTTTAGTGAAACACTTGTGGTTCCTCTTCTCAAGTTCTTCCCTCGTCTTCCCCCGTGTGTCACAGGAAGGCCTGGGCTCTTACTGCTTCTTGCTGTTTGCCTGCTTCTGCCTGCTGGGGGCGCTGTACAGCTTCTTCCTGGTGCCCGAGACCAAGGGCAAGTCCCCAAAGGAGGTCTCCCAGCAGTTCAAAAGACTCGCTGTGGGTGGGAAGTTCTTTGGACGGAATCAATTCATGGAGACCAGGTTGTGAACTGGGCCGATTGTTTGGAAGCAATTTTATGAAATTTTGATTGTGCATTTGTATTTACTAGACTGTTGATCGGATATAAGAATTTGACAGTCCACTTTTGTTTAATTAAAAGAAAAGCAAAATGTGTATGTTGCTTTTGTTATCTTCACTGTACTCCAATCTCCTCAAATTGAAATGCTGCTAATGCTGTTAACTATAAGGCGTCTACAATGGACTAATGTGGTAGGCCTATAACAACAATGGATTAATTAGGTAGGCTTATAACCAATTACAATGGATCAATTATGTAGGCATATAACAAGAGTACAATGGTGTAAGTATATAAGAAGTCTACATTGGATGACTGCAGGGCTGTACCAAGAGGAGCTGAGCAGTGCCCAGCGGAACTGCTCCTCTATTCAGCTCCTATAGAACAGGATGATGATTAACCAAGGGTGTTTAGGAACATTTGACCTCACACATTCTCTCTCTCTCACCCATATTTTTGATTTCCTTCTTTGTTATCATAGGTAGGCCTACTAGTTAAGAGTTGCAGGGGATGAGTCTATTCTTTAGTTTTTAGTGGCAAGTGTGTTTGACTCTCAGCAGGATAGGTTAAAATGTCTAATAAGTTAAAATGTCTTATTAGTCTGTTAATCATTTAGCTGTATATATATATATAACACACATGCACTATACAATAAGTTGAACATTACAGTAAACAAAGCTTTAACTTACTTGCGTGTGGCTAGTGTATTTGACTCCCAGCCCCACTTTATTTATATAGTATCGTTAAAAACAATGTTTAAAATTGCTTTGATATGCACAATAAGTGCAAATCACTTTAAGATCCTCAGAATATAGATATGTAACAAGAGGAGCAGGGAATACTCACAGGCTAACGGGGACAGAGGTGAGGGAGAGCAGCAATCAACAAATACAACAATTATATTTGGCATAATGATGAGGTAGTAGTAAATAATAAATAAATCAAAGGATCTACTAAAACAATCCTCGTCCTGGGAATGTGGGTCCTATTCTGGGTCCGTTCCCCTTAACCAAACCCTAAAACCTGAACCCTACCCTAAAACCAACCACTGAAACCTAACCCTAACCCTTATAGAGACTCTCAAAAACCATCCCTCATGCGTAACCCTAACCCAAAAACACACCATACCTACAGTAAACCCTATTACAAACCATATTTGTAAAACGAACACTCTTTCTTTTCTTTCTAACTAGTTCCTGGAGATAAGTTTTGCGTTAGTTTTTAGAGGCTTGTGTGAGTTTTCCCCCCTGGCGCCACAAGATGGCGCCAGGGTTCCTTGAGCCCTAACCTAACCCTAGACCAGAAACTAAAACTAAACCCTGAAACCAATAGGAAGCCCAAGAGGAAAAGCTTAACCTCAAAGCCTTATCTTTATTAACCCTTAAGTGACGCCTAAAACCAAAACCCTCAGCCCTATTCCTGAAGACCGCCTAGTACCTACACAACCCACATGTGTCTAACACCCTATATTCTGCATTGTGATATCAATAAAAAAAAGTACTCATATTTATGGTGTGGACTGTGGAGATGATTCTGCCCAAATCATTAAAATCGAAATGACTTTGCTGCCTTAAATTGTGAGTAAAATATGACAAATGGCTTGTGCATACGGACCTGGCCACTTTATTGTCTTATTGTGCGTTTCTATGAATAATCGACTTTGTGTGAGTGGAATGAGCCCGAGATGCCAGGGGGAATTATCTAGTTAGGTGGACACCAGTAGTATCATCGAAGGCCATTGCTAACTAGAAATGCTTGTATGGACAGAACCAGAATAGGCCTACAGAAAAGTACACAAATCAGACCCCAATACACCAATAAGATTTGAGCGATCTGATTAGCAATTATAATTTTTTTGAGCGATCTGATTGGCTATTTTCTTTTACATTTTTTCGAGCGATCAATTTGGCTTAAAAAATTGAAGAAAATCGAGCGATGTGATAATTATTTTTTGCGATCTTATCTCTGATGGCAAAAAGAACACTGTTTTTGGAGCGATTTGATTGGTTAAAAATTTTTAGCAACCTGGACAAAAAAATTGTTGTAGGGAATGATTGATGATATACCATTCGTAATTCAGATTTCTGGTTTTCTTTTCTGTTTCAGAATTTTCCCCATTTCGAATTCCCCTTACTGTGTTAAAGGCTTTCTGTCACAAAATACATATCGAGGAATTAAGCATTTAAACGTATAGCAAGTACGTGTGTGTATGTAATGACTTAATTTTATAATAACTGTCCAGAATGACCGTCTGATAAGATGTCCTGATTCGGTGATGTTAACATTACTGGCCATCTCTACTTCACACTGCTAGCCTTTATTAGGGCCATCCATCTTGCTAAGGAAACCATGGTGGAGAAGGTGAGCCAGCCACAGCACGCTTTGTCCGCCACTGATTATGTGTGTGTAATTGTGTGTGTGTGTGTGTGTGTGTGTGCGTGCGTGCGTGCGTGCGTGCGTGCGTGCGTGCGTGCGTGCGTGCGTGCGTGCGTGTGTGTGTGTGTGTGTGTGTGTGTACATAAGAAAGAAATGATAAAGTAACACAAAAGTGAGACAAGAGTTGTGATGGTGGGTTGGCAGGCAGGAGGTGACATGTATGTATGTATGTATGTGTGTGTGTGTGTGTGTGTGTGTGTGTGTGTGTGTGTGTGTGTGTGTGTGTGTGTGTGTGTGTGTGTGTGTGTGTGTGTGTGTGTGTGTGTGTGTGTGTGTGTGTGTGTGTGAACGGGTGGAAGGACGCGAGAGGAAGATAGTGCACGTGCTGTGGTGAAGTACTACAGGTGGTACACAGATGGGGACCCACTCCAGGGCTCTGGAGCCCATTAATGACTCACTGGGGGGAGGGGGGGAGTAGACATCACAGCGTGGCATCGAGGTACCCAGCATGCCACTCTATCAATTATGGGATGGTTCCCACCCCAGCCGGTTGATCTGCGGATTAGCCCAAAACCTTGGCCAAGTTTTTGCACACCACTCGTCTCATTAAATCAATGCTGGAAATGAATCAATTGTGGCATTGTGGTTCCGCTGGAGTGTAACAGAGAAGGCTCTTTATTAGACTATTTTTAATGGATGTGGTGGAACGTTGTGTATGTAATTGTGTGTTTTCTGTGTGTGTGTGTGTGTGTGTGTGTGTGTGTGTGTGTGTGTGTGTGTGTGTGTGTGTGTGTGTGTGTGAGTGTGTAATGCCTCCGCCCCTCAGCACATAATAGCTAGTAATCCCTGTCGCTTTTCCTCATAACATGGCTGCTACTTAAAGCCCCTTAAACATGGGTTAAGACATGGGTTGGAAAGCAAGATTAGGTGGAGGGGTGGAGGAGGAGTTTACCGGGGCGATGACAGGTCGCACTCAGGCTCAGTCAGATGGTGAAAGGCCAGTGAAAAGGGTTTTAGAGCAAAGATGGAGAACGTTATTTAAAATCCCTTTTTGTAAGGTATAGAGCTACATGACATGTTACATATCACCTGTTTAACGTAAAGGATCAGGGAAAAAATTATGCCAACATAGTTTATGAAAGTTATGATTGACTAGATGAACAGTTGACAGGAGGGTGTGGGGAGTGAAGGGGGAGAGAAAAGGGAGAAAAGGAAAAGGGCGGAGCAGATGGGTCTGGGTCGGGGGGGCCGTCTGTGTGAGTAACTGTCAAATGGTATTATCAGATGCACTTGAGGAGCAGAGAGAGCTTAAGGACACCCACAGTATCTCAGGGAGGGAAGGAGAAACGACTTAGCAGCTCCTGCCAGCCCCACAGCCAGTGAGCGGCTCAGCTCAGAGGGGGAAGGCCCGGGCCGGCTCCTCTGCTCTGACTGCAGCTTTACAAATGGGGAGATAGATTATCATGCGGGCCGCTGCGGACAAATGACACCAAGAGGAGGTCGTCTACGGCGAAAAACAAGCCCAAAAAATATACATGCCCAGTGGAGAGCATTTTGAACATAACCAAGAACCCGGTTCACCTGGAAGCATAGACTCCTGATTCACAAGGCCCCCTCAGCAGTCCCCGTCAGCCGCGGTGACGCTTCGACGTGTTGGCAGGATAATCATGTGCTGTTTTATTGTTGTGCTTACATTGTTGAACTTGTGCATTGTTTGGATGGATAACGAAACTCACATGAGGAGGAGGAGGAGGAGGGAGAGAAGGGAGAGAGATGCAGACCTACGGTTCAACCCGTCCGGTCATGCGTCTTCCATTAACAAGCCTGGTGTATACGATTACGTGTAGAGTGTATGCGTATGTCTGACATGTTGATATGCGTGTGTGTGTGTAGGGCGAGTAAACAATAAAGCTCCCTGAATTGTTTTTGTAGTTTATTAACAGTGCAGTTTTCTCGCCGATTCTATCCCTGGTCTGCAGTACATCATTCTATCTATGCTAATTGAATCAGGCTATTTTAGTTTGCTTTGAGCACAGTTGTAATTTGCAGCTGTTCTGCTTTTGAGGGGCCAGTAATTATGGCTTTTAAGAGTATTCCAAGATAGCTCCAAAAGCCTCAACCCTTGACAGCCATGCATGCGATGCAGGCAGTCCATAGTCCAGTTGATTAATCCATCACATTTAGCGCTAATACTTCAGTAATACTTTACGTCTCATGTAGGGAGCAACAATGCATGTACAATCCAAGTATGCATGACTAACAGGCATACCAAGTACAACGAATGAATAACAAATCTTCAAACTAAACTATTGTTCTCCTGCAAAGCCGTCTAAAACATTTGGAAACAGAGCGAGTTGTCGGTTACTTTTTTGTTACTGTAACGCGCAGTTGTTTATTAAAGATAGAAAGACGTCCCCACACACAACCTTTAAAGTCAGTCATTTCAGAATTATTTGACGATAATATGTAAGAACTACTAACAACAGATAAAAACATTGTCGTTGTCCTCACTCAACCAGTTGGTGCAATATATAATAAAGGCCATGCAAGTACAGCACGGTCATGCCAAAAATGTGTAATTCTTTTAACCTATTTCAGCTATTGAGTTTATTGTCTGGGTCATACACTTAAAGACATTTCTTTAGCTGTAAAACATAGAATTAAATGTTATCTAATAAAATCCTTCCTCAGGCATAGCTGTACACATTTAGGCTTTGGTTCCATTTTAGATATTTCTAATATTCTAAATAGAAATTTGCACAAATCAGCATACAAATACATCAAGTAAAAATTGTTATAGTTTTGGATAGTTTCATGTGTAAAATACTGAAGTCTTCCAATACAGACGGATGGAAAGTTGGATATCCTTGCACAGTCCTTATCTACAGATTTAAAGATATGGCCAAGTAAAACATAGATATGCTTCATTAAGTTTGAATTTCACTCTCCAAACATACAAATACAGAGGCCCAGACGGCTGAATAATGCACTTCAATCTGTTGACATCTTGTTTTGGAATAACACGATTTGCATGAATCCGGAATGTCAATAATTGCTTCAATTCCTCGCAGTCGTCAGGGAGGGGAAGCAGCAAAACCTTGGACACTCTTGGCAGACTATTGGTCCTTTTGTGCGTCAAAAGGATCCTTGTCTGTCAGACCCGTGGCTCTGATTAACTTGGGAGTAGGAAACATGGCCGGCAGCACGACTGGCCCTTCAATGGAGAAGGGTCCAGCTGCAGGCTTGGGCGTTTCCGTCATGACACAAGAACGCCCATTAGGCGTTCCTGGTAGCTTTTCATCGACCAATCACGAGGTGTTTCGAAAGGCATACTGGGTTTTGCAAGGCATACTGCGAAGCACAGTCGCAAAGCATACTATGCTTTCCTTCCTTAATGGCAATTTTACCTCTCTCGTTAGATTTAGCATTCATGGAGCCCCCACTTAGCTAACGTTAGTTCTATGCTACCTGTACTTGAAACTGCTTTTTTAGAAAATCGAACTAGAGAATGTTCCGGAAGTTGACAGCCGTGCGAAAAAGAAGGGGTTTCGGTGTTGACTGTGAAAGTTAGGCCGGTTTATAGCACAGTTTCCGTTGTCGGTTATTACCGGTCATTGACCGGAAAAAAATGAGGAGGACCGACAATTCTAAATGTCCCTGGTCAGAATGACCAGTGGCGACTGGTCATTAGGGGCAAGTCGCTACTCTCACAAGAAAAAAAGAAAAGAAAATGAAAATGAAAAAATATATACATATAAAATATATATATATATTGTTTTTCATGTTTTCTTTCATGACGACCAATAAAGTACGACAGTGTTACCCCTTATATTTTATTTGACAAAGACAACAGTGTGACCCCTTATTTTTTTTTCATGACGACCAATAAAAAACAACAGTGTTACCCCTTATGTTTTTTTCATGACGACCGATAAAAAACGACAGTGTTACCCCTTATGTTTTTTTCATGACGACCGATATAAAACAACAGTGTTACCCCTTGTGTTTCTTTTCATGACGACCAATAAAAAACAACAGTGTTACCCCTTATGTTTTTTTTCATGACGACCGATAAAAAACAACAGTGTTACCCCTTATGTTTTTTTCATGACGACCGATAAAATACGACAGTGTTACCCCTTATGTTCTTTTTCATGACGACAGATAAAAAACGACAGTGTTACCCTTTACGTTTCATTTGATAAAAACGACAGTGTTACCCCTTATGTTTTTTTCATGACGACCGATAAAATACGACAGTGTTACCCCTTATGTTCTTTTTCATGACGACCGATAAAAAACAACAGTGTTACCCCTTATGTTTTTTTTCATGACGACCAAAGAAAAACAACAGTGTTACCCCCTTTGTTTTATTTGATGAATAACGACAGTGTTACCCCTTATGTTTATTTGATGACGGCCGATAAAAAACGACAGAGTTACCCCTCATGTTTTTTCCATGTTGACCAATAAAAACAACAGGGTTACCCCTTGTGTTTTTTTCCCATGATGACTGATGAAAAACAATAGACACACGCATTACGTTTCAAATTAAAGATATTATGTTTTCCACAGAAATTGAGCCGCGGTCGCCAGTGGGTTAGGCAGAGTACACTCCACTGCACCACTGAGGCGATGAAAATTCACAATGATCAATCATCAATAAAGAGGATATACATGACATTAAAATGTATGTGTGTTTTTCTATTATTTCCCTTATGTTTTTTTTCATGACGACCAATAAAATACGACAGTGTTACCCCTTATGTTTTTGTTCATGACGACCGATAAAAAACTACAGTGTTACCCCTTATGTTTTTTTCATGACGACCGATAAAATACGACAGTGTTACCCCTTATGTTCTTTTTCATGACGACAGATAAAAAACGACAGTGTTACCCTTTACGTTTCATTTGATAAAAACGACAGTGTTACCCCTTATGTTTTTTTCATGACGACCGATAAAATACTACAGTGTTACCCCTTATGTTCTTTTTCATGACGACCGATAAAAAACAACAGTGTTACCCCTTATGTTTTTTTTCATGACGACCGATAAAAAACGACAGTGTTACCCCTTATGTTTTTTTCATGACGACCGATAAAAAACCACAGTGTTACCCCTTGTGTTTTTTTTCATGACGACCAATAAAAAACAACAGCGTTACCCCTAATGTTTTTTTTCATGACGACCGATAAAAAACGACAGTGTTACCCCTTATGTTTTTTTTCATGACGACCAATAAAAAACAACAGTGTTACCCATTATGGTTTTTTTCATGACGACCAAAGAAAAACGACAGTGTCACCCCTCATGTTTTATTTGATAAAAACTACAGTGTTACCCCCTATGTTTTATTTGATAAAAACGACAGTGTTACCCCTTATGGATTTTTCATGACGACAGATAAAAAACGACAGTGTTACCCCTTATGTTTTTTTTCATGACGACCAATAAAAAACAACAGTGTTACCCCTTATGGATTTTTCATGACGACAGATAAAAAACGACAGTGTTACCCTTTACGTTTCATTTGATAAAAACGACAGTGTTACCCCTTATGTTTTTTTCCCATGATGACTGATGAAAAACAACAGTGTTACCCCTTATATTTTATTTGACAAGGACAATTATTTATTTTTTTCATATATGTATTTTTTTCATGATGACCAATAAAAAATGAAAGTGGTACCCCAGTCAACGTATTTGCAGGGATCCGAACCTCAGCTGTTTCGAGTATTAACCTCCGAACTTATCAACGCACCATCAAGAACCGAACAAACTCAACACAATGGTTATACTTGACTTTATAATTCGCATGAAATAGAGATAAGAGACTTCCAACAGAGGACATCAACCTGACTTGAACCCCGGTCTCCAGGGGGTTAGCTCACAGCTCTCTCCACTTCCCACGGAGATTAATATTTTAAATATGTCTGTGGTTATATATGACAGTGCAATAGACATGATAGCATTACGTTTCAAATTAACGATATTATGTTTTCCACAGAAATTGAGCCGCGGTCGCCAGTGGGTTAGGCAGAGTACACTCCACTGCACCACTGAGGCGATGAAATTTCACAATGATCAATCATCAATAAAGAGTATATACATGACATTAAATGTATGTGTGTTTTTCTATTATTTCCCTTATGTTTTTTTTCATGACGACCAATAAAATACGACAGTGTTACCCCCTATGTTTTTTTCATGACGACCGATAAAAAACGACAGTGTTATCCCTTATGTTTTTTTTCATGACGACCAATAAAAAACAACAGTGTTACCCCTTATGTTTTTTTTCATGACGACCGATAAAAAACGACAGTGTTACCCCTTGTGTTTTTTTTCATGACGACCAATAAAAAACAACAGCGTTACCCCTTATGTTTTTTTTCATGACGACCGATAAAAAAAACGACAGTGTTACCCCTTATGTTTTTTTTCATGAAGACCAATAAAAAACAACAGTGTTACCCCTTATGGTTTTTTTCATGACGACCAATCAAAAACAACAGTGTTAACCTTATGGTTTTTTTCATGACGACCAAAGAAAAATGACAGTGTCACCCCTCATGTTTCATTTGACAAAGACAACAGTGTTACCACTTATGTTTTTCTTCATGTTGACCAATAAAAAACAACAGTGTTACCCCTTGTGTTTTTTTTCATGACGACCAATCAAAAACAACAGTGTTACCCTTATGGTTTTTTTCATGACGACCAAAGAAAAATGACAGTGTCACCCCTCATGTTTCATTTGATTAAAATTACAGTGTTAACCCTTGTGTTTTTTTTCATGACGACCAAAGAAAAACAACAGTTTTACCCCCTATATTTTATTTGATCAATATCGACAGGTTTACCCCTTATGTTTATTTCATGACGGCCGATAAAAAACGACAGTTACCCCTTATGTTTTTTTTCATGAAGACCGATAAAAAACGACAGTGTTACCCCTTATGTTTTTTTCATGACGACCGATAAAAACAACAGTGTTACCCCTTATGTTTTTTTTCATGACGACCAATAAAAAGACAACAGCGTTACCCCGTATGTTTTTTTTCATGACGACCGATAAAAATCGACAGCTGTAACCCTGTTGACGTTTTTGCAGGGATCCGAACCTGAGCTGTTTGGAGTATTAACCTCCGAACTTATCAATGCACCATCAAGACACCGATTACAGTCAACACAATGGTTATACTTGACTTTATAATTTGCATGAAATGGAGATAAGAGTCTTCCAACAGAGGACATCAACCGGACTTGATCCCCGGTCACCAGGGGGATAGCTCACAGCTCTCTCCACTTCCCACTGAGATTTATATTTTAAATATGTCTGTGGTTATATATGGTTATATTTAGTGCAATAGACATGATAGCATTACGTTTCAAATTAAAGATATTGTGTTTTCCACAGAAATTAATAATAATAATAATAATAAATGAAATTTATTATTAATTTTTTTCATGAAGACGGTTGCCAGTGGGTTAGGCAGAGTACACTCCACTGCACCACTGAGGCGATGAAAATTCACAATGATCAATCATCAATAAAGAGGATATACATGACATTAAAATGTCAGTGTGTTTTTCTATTATTTCCCTTATGTTTTTTTTCATGACGACCGATAAAAAACGACAGTGTTACCCCTTATGTTTTTTTTCATGACGGCCGATAAAAAACGACAGTGACAACAGTATTACCACTTATGTTTTTTTTTCATGACGACCAATAAAAAACAACAGTGTTACCCCTTATGTTTTTTTTCATGACGACCAATAAAAAACAACAGTCTTACCCCCAATGTTTTTTTTCATGACGACCAATTAAAAACCTCAGTGTTACCCCTTAAGTTTTTTTTCATGACGACCAATAAAAAACGGCTTATATTTTATTTGACAAAGACAACAGTGTTACCCCTTATGCTGTTTTTCATGAAGACCAATAAAAAACAACAGTGTTACTCCTTGTGGTTTTTTTCATGACGACCAAAGAAAAACAACAGTGTTACCCCCTTTGTTTTATTTGATGAATAACGACAGTGTTACCCCTTATGTTTATTTGATGACGGCTGATAAAAAACGACAGAGTTACCCCTCATGTTTTTTCCATGTTGACCAATAAAAACAACAGTGTTACCCCTTGTGTTTTTTTCCCATGATGACTGATGAAAAACAATAGACACACGCATTACGTTTCAAATTAAAGATATTATATTTTCCACAGAAATTGAGCTGCGGTCGCCAGTGGGTTAGGCAGAGTACACTCCACTGCACCACTGAGGCGATGAACATTCACAATGATCAATCATCAATAAAGAGGATATACATGACATTAAAATGTATGTGTGTTTTTCTATTATTTCCCTTATGTTTTTTTTCATGACGACCAATAAAATACGATAGTGTTACCCCTTATGTTTTTTTCCCATGACCACCGATAAAAAACAACAGTGTTACCCCTTATGTTTTTTTCATGACGACCGATAAAATACAACAGTGTTACCCCTTATGTTCTTTTTCATGACGACCGATAAAAAACGACAGTGTTACCCCTTATGTTTTTTTTCATGACGACCGATAAAAAAAACGACAGTGTTACCCCTTATGTTTTTTTTCATGACGACCGATAAAAAACGACAGTGTTACCCCTTATGTTTTTTTCATGACGACCGATAAAAAACCACAGTGTTACCCCTTGTGTCTTTTTTTCATGACGACCAATAAAAAACAACAGCGTTACCCCTAATGGTTTTTTTCATGACGACCGATAAAAAACGACAGTGTTACCCCTTATGTTTTTTTTCATGACGACCAATAAAAAACAACAGTGTTACCCCTTATGGTTTTTTTCATGACGACCAAAGAAAAACGACAGTGTCACCCCTCATGTTTTATTTGATAAAAACTACAGTGTTACCCCCTATGTTTTATTTGATAAAAACGACAGTGTTACCCCTTATGGATTTTTCATGACGACAGATAAAAAACAACAGTGTTACCCCTTATGGTTTTTTTCATGACGACCAAAGAAAAACGACAGTGTCACCCCTCATGTTTTATTTGATAAAAACTACAGTGTTACCCCCTATGTTTTATTTGATAAAAACGACAGTGTTACCCCTTATGTTTTTTTCCCATGATGACTGATGAAAAACAACAGTGTTACCCCTTATATTTTATTTGACAAGGACAATTATTATTTTTTTTCATATATGTATTTTTTTTATGATGACCAATAAAAAACGAAAGTGGTACCCCTGTTAACGTTTTTGCAGGGATCCGAACCTTAGCTGTTTCGAGTATTAACCTCCGAACTTATCAATGCACCATCAAGACACCGAACAAACACAACACAATGGTTATACTTGACTTTATAATTCGCATGAAATAGAGATAAGAGACTTCCAACAGAGGACATCAACCTGACTTGATCCCCGGTCTCCAGGGGGTTAGCTCACAGCTCTCTCCACTTCCCACGGAGATTAATATTTTAAATATGTCTGTGGTTATATATGACAGTGCAATAGACATGATAGCATTACGTTTCAAATTAAAGATATTATGTTTTCCACAGAAATTGAGCCACGGTCGCCAGTGGGTTAGGCAGAGTACACTCCACTGCACCACTGAGGCGATGAAATTTCACAATGATCAATCATCAATAAAGAGGATATACATGACATTAAATGTATGTGTGTTTTTCTATTATTTCCCTTATGTTTTTTTTCATGACGACCAATAAAATATGACAGTGTTACCCCCTATGTTTTTTTCATGACGACCGATAAAAAACGACAGTGTTATCCCTTATTGTTTTTTTCATGACGACCAATAAAAAACAACAGTGTTACCCCTTATGTTTTTTTTCATGACGACCGATAAAAAACGACAGTGTTACCCCTTATGTTTTTTTCATGACGACCGATAAAAAACCACAGTGTTACCCCTTGTGTTTTTTTTCATGACGACCAATAAAAAACAACAGCGTTACCCCTTATGTTTTTTTTCATGACGACCGATAAAAAACGACAGTGTTACCCCTTATGTTTTTTTTCATGACGACCAATAAAAAACAACAGTGTTACCCCTTATGTTTTTTTCCCATGACCACCGATAAAAAACAACAGTGTTAGCCCTTATTTTTTTTTCATGACGACCGATAAAATACGACAGTGTTACCCCTTATGTTCTTTTTCATGACGATCGATAAAAAACGACAGTGTTACCCCTTATGTTTTTTTTCATGACGACCGATAAAAAACGACAGTGTTACCCCTTATGTTTTTTTTCATGACGACCGATAAAAAACGACAGTGTTACCCCTTATGTTTTTTTCATGACGACCGATAAAAAACCACAGTGTTACCCCTTGTGTTTTTTTTCATGAGGACCAATAAAAAACAACAGCGTTACCCCTAATGTTTTTTTTCATGACGACCGATAAAAAACGACAATGTTACCCCTTATGTTTTTTTTCATGACGACCAATAAAAAACAACAGTGTTACCCCTTATGGTTTTTTTCATGACGACCAAAGAAAAACGACAGTGTCACCCCTCATGTTTTATTTGATAAAAACTACAGTGTTACCCCCTATGTTTTATTTGATAAAAACGACAGTGTTACCCCTTATGGATTTTTCATGACGACAGATAAAAAACGACAGTGCTACCCTTTACGTTTCATTTGATAAAAACGACAGTGTTACCCCTTATGTTTTTTTCCCATGATGACTGATGAAAAACAACAGTGTTACCCCTTATATTTTATTTGACAAGGACAATTATTATTCTTTTTCATGTATGTATTTTTTTCATGATGACCAATAAAAAACTAAAGTGGTACCCCTGTTAACGTTTTTGCAGGGATCCGAACCTCAGCTGTTTCGAGTATTAACCTCCGAACTTTTTTCTCCGAACGAAAAAACAACAGTGTTACCCCTTATGTTTTTTCCCATGATGACTGATGAAAAACAACAGTGTTACCCCTTATGGTTTTTTTCATGACGACCAAAGAAAAACGACAGTGTCACCCCTCATGTTTCATTTGATAAAAACGACAATGTTACGGCCCTATGTTTTTTTCGATACATTTCGAAAAAGTCCATTCCTGATGGACTTTTCATGACGACAGATAAAAAACGACAGTGTTACCCTTTACGTTTCATTTGATAAAAACGACAGTGTTACCCCTTATGTTTTTTTTCCCATGATGACTGTTGAAAAACAACAGTGTTACCCCTTATATTTTATTTGACAAGGACAATTTTTTTTTTTTTCATATATGTTTTTTTTTCATGACGACCAATAAAAAACGAAAGTGGTACCCCTGTCGACGTTTTTGCAGGGATCCGAATCTGAGCTGTTTAGAGTATTAACCTCCAAACTTATCAATGCACCATCAAGACAGCAAATAAAGTCAACACAATGGTTAGAGAAAAAAAACAGTGTTACCCCCTATGTTTTATTTGATCAATATCGACAGGTTTACCCCTGTCGATATACCCCAAGGGTAGCAGTCCTGTAACTTGTCAACCCCAGCGTCTTCGGTTGCTAAGCGACGTCAACGTCTTATAGCAGACTATTTCACTGCTGATCAACACTACGAATGCTGGTAACGAATAAATTGTAAAAAGACACACCATGTGAAGTTATTTGCCAAATAAGATTTGAAAAGCTTTGGAAGTTTATTTACAACACTATTTACATGGTTTCGGAGTAGTACACTTTGAAATTTTAGTACAGTACAGCGAGAAAGGCGACGAAGAATAAGAAGGGGGCGTTCCAGTCTGCGTAAACGGGAACTCCCACCACACGAGAACTCCCATTTGTGTCTGCAGTGGGATGATATTGCTTCAATGTGGATTCAAACCTTTACTTTGAATCGGGCTGGACTAGAAAGCATATGGCTGCAATATGTGACACTTTCCATACCAGTTTGAATGGAACTATTGGAGAAGGCAAGCCACACACATTCAACAGTAAATATAGACTCGGAGCTGTGGTAAAAGTTCCAGAAAAAAAGTAAAATACAAAATAGTGAGGATGCCTTGGATGAATACTCTCCACATCAGGGAGAACAGGGACTGTGTTGGTCTGTATGTGTGATAACATGCGTTTGTATGTTTAAAGGTTTGTTTTAAAGCCATGATTGCAGCTATACAAACAAATCCAGCTGATGTGTATGACTAAATGTCTGCAGCCCTGGTGTGAAGCATCGAGGGGATTGGTGCAGTAAATGTGGTTGAAACACCAAAGCCACGGGGGACCCACTGACATAATATCTCCCACGTGTTTCCCAGCTGTTGTTTTCCCATAACAGGGCCACCTAAATGAGCTCTCATGTCTGGCAGCGATCAGAGCATCCCAGAGGAAACACCCAGAGGGAACGCCTAAGGATCCCCTGGCCAGGGAGTTGAAGCTAAGTGAAGATAGTGGGTTCACTAGTGAGCTAATCGTGCCCACAGCTAGCAGCCATGCATCCATCTGCAATCAAGAGACTTGAGGCTCACATACCTGCTGGGGTACAAGTGTCTTTGTTCTGTCTGTTTTCTTTGTATGCGTGTGTGTGTGTGTGTGTGTGTGTGTGTGTGTGTGTGCGTGTGTGTGTGCATGCTTGTTCTGTGCTTTGTTTCTGTGGCTGTGTGTGGATTATGTGTGTGTGTGTGGGGGGGGGGGGGGGGGGGGGGAAATAAATCGTCTCAACACGTCGACGTCAGAGTCAATCCTGTTTACAGTAGGGTAAATTTGCTAAACCTTTAACACAAAAAGACAACCCGACATATCTTCCCTTAACTGAGCTAATCAGAAGGTAGGGATGGTTACTGCGGTCAGTGTCTGATGAAGAGGTAAAAGGGGTTCAAGGTGGGATAGTTGCCTCTCAACCAGAGGAGGGTGACTTTGAACCCTGTTACCTTGTAGGCCGCCATTCATGTCTTCTTTTAAAGGCACCCAGTGCAACTTTATGTAAACATTCAATGAAAAATAAACATTCAATTTCTAGTCTTTTTTACACGTAGTAAGTTTCAATAACTCCATACCATTACATATCGACATTCAAGGAGCAAAGATGAGACGTCGTTGTGTGGTGAGAACTGATAGAAAATCGTAAACAACAACAATCGCCGGTGGGGAGAAGCCATTTTTCCATTGACTGGAAGCCTGCTTTATTTATTGTAGGTTACAAAAAATAAAGAAAATGGTGGCATTGTTGTTGTTATCGATTTTGTATCAGTTCTCACCACACAACCGACGTCTCATCTTTGCTGCGTAAATGTCGGTATGTAATGGTATGGAGTTATTGAAACTTACTACGTGTAAAAAAGACTAGAAATTGAATGTTTATTTTTAAGCCTCGAAAGTTGCACTGGGTGCCTTTAACAGATGGAGTCGGGAATTACAGACTTCCAAGCTACCATAACTCTCTTAGTCACCTTCACGCACGCACACGCACGCACGCAACATGTTGTTGACGGGGGAAAAAAACACTGCTGTCATTCACTGCTCTGTCTGAAATACTCCTTTATTCCAAATGCAGGACCAGGTGAACCAACGATAACATGCATGCTTTGTTTTTAATCAATCTCTATCTCTACATTATAGATTAACAATACGTAAATGTTTTTTTCTATCCATACAAAATATAAAAATATGTGTCAGCTCATTTACAACCATATTTACATTGAAGTCCTTAACTTATGGTCAATTTATTAATTCATTTAGCTATGTACATAGTATCAACTGAATACAATAACACGATATATCATATCTAAAATCACATAACACCAAAAAGCTGCACTTTACTAGACTGTACCTTACTCACTGCCGGCTGCATGGATTAGTGTTATGATAATAATTGCACATCAGCTTTGATAAAAACAGACTTGAATTGATTATATTGTTGCTCACGGTTAGACCTGACGCCAGAGAACCGTGGTAAGATTTGAAAATTAATACACATGCAGATATTGGTATTTTTGCAGACCCTAACCCTTTTCCAGGGGTCACCCGAACATAGTTTACCACGTTACCGTCAACCACATGTTACCCGACAACACTGAAGGGGACTTTTCTGAAAAGTGTCCAAGAGTACATAAGCTAGAAGGTAGGCCCCCCCCCCCCCCCGTCGCCCCCCAGCCCCCCTTCCCACCCCTAAACCAGAGTCCGGGGTGTTAGGAGATGATGCAGTTCTTGCTCTTCCTGCGTTTGCGGTTGTGCATCTGCCCGCTCGTCGCCCGACTGTTGGGTCCCGGGACCCCCCCGCTGCTGCCGTTGAACTTGTGGACGAACTCCTGGTTGCTGAGGTAGCGCATCTGGACCGGCCTGGGGATAGGCTCCCCCAGGAAGTAGCCCTCGTCCTCCGACTCTGACGAGGAGGAGCAGGTGGAGCACCAGTCGTCGTCCTCGTACTGGTCCCAGGAGTACTGGTTCAGCCCCCCCACGCGGCGGAACGCCCCCCCGGGGTTCTGCAGCGTCAGGTCCGAGGTGGTCCGGGGACACTGCCTGAAGGGCTGCGGCTGGTACCTCCGGTCAGCCCCCCCTCCCCCGAAGGCGTCCTGGGCGCCCCTCGGCGGGGGGAACCGGTCGTAGTCCTCGCGGCCACGCAGCGGCGGCCTCTCCCGGCGCTCGGCCGCCAAGTGCAGGGCGTTCTCCGAGCGGGAGCGCCGGGACCTGCGGGAGTGGTGGTGGTGGTGGTGGTGCCGGCGGCGCTGGGGGGTGTTGTCGTCTGCCGGCGCCTCGATCCGAACGCCGGCTCCGCGGCTGTTCCCGCCGCCGCCGCCGCCGCCGCCGCCGCCGCCGCCCCGGCGCTCGCTGATGGGCGGCAGGCGGGCTGCGTTGGCGCTGCTCACCAGGCTGACCCGGTCCTCCTCCTGGTAGGTGAAGCCCGGGGGGACGCGGCTCCCGCCCCCCAGGCCGGGGGGCTCGCTGTACTGCCTCTGGTACTTGGAGGCTGCGGGAGGGTCGATCTCCATGTAGGCCTGGCCCGCCGCCCTGAGGCTGTGGATGGACTCGGAGCTGCGGAACTGCGCCGAGGAGTTGAAGGTGCCCATGTTGCTCTTCTCCGATATGTTCATCCCAGAGTCTTTGCTCAGGTCGGGCATGGAGAACCGAGAGAGGTGCTCCTGTCGCTTCCCGCCTCCATCTGCAGAGTGACCTGAAGGTCAAAGAGAGTAGAAGTTTGTTTAGAGTTCATATTGATTCATAACCGTCTTAGTCAAGGCGACTCAGTATTGCAAGCAACAACGCTACCAACCTGTAGTGTGGGAGAGGGCCAGGGACTCGATGGATCCTCTCGGGGTTTGCTCCAGGGGTGTGAGTTGCTCGTTGAAGTTAAGTGCGTTGATGGGGTTCCTGCTTCTCCCCAGCTGGGCGTGGGTCTGCGGCGCCCCCTCCCGGTCCCTCTGGAACCCGTGCAGGCTGACCGACCGCTTGTCGTTGGAGAAGTGGTACTGTGAATTGTGGGACATCTCAATGCAGCTCTGTTGGGTCCTCAGTTTGGGGGGACAATAGTCTTCTGGAGCGGGTGGCTGGCCCCAGCTTTGGTTCAGTGAGTGGCCCTTTAAGGCGGAGATGGGTGGCCTCTTACCCTCCCCGCTCTCCTGCTTGATCCTGTGGTCCTGCAGTTGCATGTTCTGTCCACCGGAGGCGGGGTTATATGAAGTCCTGATGTTACATTTGCTGACGAGCTGAAGAGGCGTGGGGTTTGACATGGAATCCACCTGATGCTCGTAGATACAGTCCTCCGCCCTCCCCGGGTCCTGGCTCTGCCAGGCAGGGGGGTCGCGGTTCAAGCTTGGGGTTTGGCTAGAGAGGCTCAGGAGGTCCATTTGTAAGGACAATGGGTCTACCTCCCCAGAACACCTCTCGGCCTGACGTCCTCCTCCTCCACCTCCTCCTCCTCCTCCCCCTGCCCTTCCACTACTCTTTCCCGCCTTGGCACTGTGTCTGGACTCTCTGGTGGAGCGGGCGCTCTGGAAGGCGGAGTCGGAGGAGTCCGACCCGTTTGGCTCCCCCCCCAGGCTGCAGGCCCGCGAGCAGAAGATCTGGCCCTGCTTGGGCAGGAAGGGGCGTCCCAGCAGGGAGTCCTTACAGCGGGCGCAGCAGAAGCAGCCCTCGGTGGCGTGCCAGTGTTGCCCGTCGTACGTCATCTGCCCTTGGTCGATGCCTGCGGAGAACGGGCGGAAACGGAAAAGACAGAACCTTAGAGGAGGAGTCCTAATTGGCCATTAGATACGGAAAGCAAACTGTGGTAAATAAAACAGGCTTTTAGTGAAAGGATAACACAGTGGGCTAATGGAAGTTGTATGTTGCCTGAGAAGAGGGTGCCAGATCTTATTACACTGTTCTAAGTTTAGGGTTAAACTCATTATTGAGGTCACCTAGAACTGTACAAACACATCTTAACTGTGGGACCGAAGGGGAAGCCAGATATTTGCTAATAGTCACCATCTGGTTTGAGTTTGTTCCTTCATGGTTTTAATTTATAATTACTTTTTTCTACAAGCAAATACTTTAGTATATCCTGTCGGCTAATAATTACAGAGCAAATTTGTGGGGAGGGAAGAGCCAAATTAGGGCATCCTGTACACACAGACACATACAGTCATGTGCACGCAGTACACACACCATCTATTGGTAATAGGAGGTGGCATGGGGCCCAGAGGTGCTAATATGATGTCGTTTACAGTGTTGTTCTCCCTTCTCATAGCATGCTGGGGGGGCTGTGATAAGCAAAATCATCTTGAGCATTACATTATGAGAACTAAATATTAGTTAAAACACAAAAATCAAAATCAAAGTAGTAATCTTTGGAAGCTGAAAAATACTATCCGTACTGAACAAGTCAATACAGAATTCATACAAAATTCCCCAAGAACCATCCGCCCACGAAAATGTATCCTTTGTTATAATAACCACAATTCCTAGTCATCCCACTGAAGGAACACCACGCCCAAATGAATAGCAGCTGATGCTATTTTGAATTTATTTACTGTAATTATTACTTATATTATTTTATTTCCCCAAATTTGATCCTTTTCTCCTTATTGCACCGTGGGCCAGAGACAAACGCAATTTCTATTCCTCTATTTGCCTGGCACATATTTTGGAATTGACAATAAAACTGACTTTGAATTTTTGACGCTTGGGCTAGCTGAAGCTAACGCTCACTGATGCTAATGCTAGCTGATGCAAACGCTCGCTGATGCTAACGCCAACCCTAGCTTATTGTAACAGAGGGTGATGAAGATGGGTAGATATGGGTGGTGGTCGGGGCGGGCAGCCTACCGATGTGCTCCCCGCAGGAGTCGCAGTACTCGGCGTAGAGGGACTCGAAGCAGGAGCAGCAGTAGGGCCGGCCCTCCTTCATGATGTAGCGCTGGCCCCCCAGCACCGTCTCACACTCGAAGCAGCAGAAGTGCTTCATGTGCCAGTGACGGCCCTCCGCCTCGGTGCACTCGTCCGCAAAGATGATCTGGTTGGGGCAGGGTGGGGAGGGGGGATGGGAGAGTGGGTTGAGAGGGATTGGTGGGGTGTTGGGGGTGGAGAGGGGGTGAGGGTTAATCATTTATCATTGGCCCCCAGAGGTAGGCTCCCCTTGGCTTATTTCAATGAATGACGGGACAAAGGGTTGCTTCACACACACACACACACACACACACACACACACACACACACACACACACACACACACACACACACACACACACACACACACACACACACACACACACACACACACACACACACACACACACACCATCCCCCACAAGAACGCTCCACTTTCTTTTCTGCAGGCTCGTTCTATTAGATCATCCTCTTTGTCTTTGACTTGTGCTTGAAGGTAACATTGTGTGGATGTGTGTGTCTTCGGGGGGCTGGGTGTATTCTAGATATGTGAATTTACTTTTCACTAGATAGCAACAGCCCTGCAGGTATCTTGTGTAGTGGCCAGAACCCAGTGGATGGAAACATGGCGTCCTTAGTTCCTCTTTAGCAGGTGAATTGCACATTGAGTGAGTTGAATTATGGAAAGCTGTAGAGTACTGGGAGTTGACCCCATTACAATTGGGTTCCAGTGTGTAACTTTAGCCTAGCCGCTGTCATTATGAATCCATAGCATAGAGTAAACTGCCTACACACACACTCTACATAATTATAGCACAGCATTGTTCAATACTTGATTCTGATTGGCCGCTAAAAGGCCATGGGTGTGCATTTATTTTCACCTCTGCCTCTGTTAACAGTTCCAAATCAATGCGCTAGAAGTAAAACCTCAAATATCGACCAAATGTTTCCTTGACAACACAAAAACCAAATGCAATGTTCCACAGAAGAATACATTAAAGTTAAAGATTAAATAAATTAAGCTGAAAAAAAACACATTGCCACCACGCAGTAACCCCCAATAAATTACAGCAGGCCGTCCTGTCATTTCCCAACAACAAGACAGCCGGGGGGGCCGGGGGGACTGGAGGGGGGGGGGTACCTCGTCGCAGGCGGTGCAGCGAGGCTTCAGCCTCTCGGCGTGGTGCCGTCCGCAGAAGATCTTCCCCTCCTGATGGAAGTAGATGAGGTCCACCAGCAGCTCGTCACAGGCGCCGCACACGAAGCAGCCGGGGTGCCAGCACACGCCGTGGCCCGCCCGCGACGCAAACACCGCCATGTCGCCGCCGTTGATCTGACCCCCGCACTGAGACGGTGGAGGGGGAGAGGGGTGGAGGGAGAGGGGGGGGGTGGGGTGGGGGAGGAGAGGACATACAGAGCAGCGGTTATTGGAGAACGGAATTGAATAGAAATGAATTTTTTTTGCTAACACTGTTAGATATGTACTTTTATAGATAGATAGATAGATAGATAGATAGATAGATAGATAGATAGATAGATAGATAGATAGATAGATAGATAGATAGATAGATAGATAGATAGATAGATAGATAGATAGATAGATAGATAGATAGATAGGGGTCGCTTCGTTTCTACCTGAGCATATGGTATACCTCATCAAAATGTGTGTGTCTTTACGTTTTTTGCAAAGGTATTGATCGCTATAAATGACAGTGGCGTGGATAGATGGGCTTGGCAAGGGGGGTTGGCCTTGAGAGGTGATTTTTCTTTAATGAAGTGAGAAAGTGGGAAGGCGATCAAGGTGGAGAGAGAGAAACAAAAGGGGTCGAAACAAGAGGAGGAGGAGGAAGAGAAGAGAAGAAGAGATTAACGAGCAACGAGAGAAGGTCGACGAGGAGGTGGCAGTGAAAGGTCAGCCGGGCGGGAGATTTACAGCGGTGGAAAAAAAATGAAGACGGACGTCGTTGACTGTTATCTCGGCTGGCCTCACTCCCTTTCTGCTGGGAGGTCAGTGGAGGGGGGGGGGGCCGAGTGCAATCAAAACACTCTCAACAACTCGCACATATCCGTCCTGTATTCGAGTCTGTCTGGGTGTGTGTGTGTGTGTGTTCGTCTATTCCGAAGCAAACGAAAAACCACGTGAACAACCTGTAAAGCCCGGGGAGGTTTGATGGAAGGCGGAGGTTTGTTGTCCGCACAGCAACAAATGAGCTCAGTCAATGTGTGGCGAGTGGAGCCATCCATCAAGCCACTGTCAAACTGGTTTGGTGAACCATTGGGAGACTGCTGTGTCATCACGTTTACGGCACTCTCATTTGTATTTTAGTCTACTTGCACACCAAGATACACAACAAGATACACACGCATTGTTTTCATGTTGAGCCCGGTGAGGCAGATTGAGGAGGTGAAGGTTAATACACACCTGGTGTATGAATATTCCTGACATATGTACCTGCTCACAGATGGCCCCCGTCATGGTGACGGGGAAGGGCCGGACGTTGCCGCGGCCCAGGTTCTCCCGTTTCCGTTGGTTACTGAAGAGCTTGAGTTCCCGCTTCTCCTCGTCGTCCAGGCTGTTGCAGTAGCGAACCTGGAGTTGTGAATAAACGCAGACCGCAACAACAACACTATGAATGGGAACAGGAAATGTATTGCATTTTCGCAATACATACTGCAAGAGCAGTATTTAGAGAAGAAGTACAAGTGGGGGATTTCAACACACACACACACACACACACACACACACACACGCACGCACGCACGCACACACACACACACACACACACACACACGCGCACACACACACACAATCCCCCCAGACAAATCTCCTCCAAGCTGTCTCTTATCTTTGCAGTGCCCTCGGGGCAAGAGGCGAGATGGAGAGCGGTGGAGGGAGATAGAGAGAGAGAGAGAGAGAGAGGGGGGATAAAACACTCACCTCATTGTCATGGGGGGGGAGCTGCTGGAGCAGCTGTTTAATGCGGTACTTCTCCCCAGGACTGTTGACGTAGGGCACCTTGTCCTCAGGCAGGGAGCTATAGTACTGGTGTACCTGGTGGCCAAAGAGGGGGGAGGGGGGACACGTGAATAACCCGTACTGCAGGACCGAGGGATAAAACCACACAAACAGAGAGGCATGAGGCATACATTCCCATGACTGTGTGACACACAGTGAAACACACGCACATTCTCACAATTGTGCTGATTTACGACCCATCAACGGAAACTTAATGGTTTCTGCCCTCTTACTCCCAGCACTTTGACATGGGAATCTATTACTGAGGTGACACGTACACACACACACACACACGCGCGCACACACTCGTAACCATTATGTGTGCGCACGACAGCCTCCCACGCACCCACTCGGAGAGCGAAGAAAGAGTGCAGATTGTGAGCCAGCGGGACAATTAATGTAAATGTTATCGCTCCAAATGACCGGGACATTCTTAACATTACAACACACGTCATGTTGGTGTTATTTATCGCACACAGTCAATCATTCTAACGGGGGCCCGAGGTCAGGATTGAGAGCCTACCAGTCAAATATGAATAGGGCCCCCCCCCACACCTCAACCCACTCCTCCTCAGGCTCAAGGACCAATGGAACCGAAAGTAAACCTCAGGCCAAAGGCCAAGGAGAACCAGAGGAGACGTAAAAACAAGAGGAATTAAATATAGAGCAAGAGCGAAAACAAAGGAGAATGAGAAATGTTAGGCAGCTGAGAGTAACCCACGGCACAGGGTGTTAAATAGAACGCTGATTGGTTTCCTGAGACTCAAAATAAAAAGATTCCTGGCTGAGGGGTTGAAAAAAGAGAGAAGATCAATACCTGTTGAGTAGGGGAGCCTCTTAATGGCCTACATTTCCAAACCAATGGGTCTGCACACGGCAACCCATTAGCTTTGTCCTTGGAACAGATACAGAGCCCGACTCTCCCACTCACCCACACACAGATTAACCTCAATCATAATGACGTGCACCAGCGCATATCGACCAAAAAATAAAAAGATAAACTGTACCATCACCTAAGCCTCTCTTCATTCCTGCTCTGTAATCATACAGATATTTCAGAGCCTGGTGTGTTTTCAAGCTTAACTGTCCCTCTGCAGTCGTCTGGCTTGGTTTCAGGGCCAAGTCAGGGAAGGGGGGGGGGGGGGGGTGAGGGAGAGGTGTTAAGCAGTGTGGAGAAAAACAAAAGTAACACTATAGCATTGACTTTGTCGTTAGAATGAATTTATAGCTGCCAGGAGTGGCAGGCAGGGGGCTCATGTTTTAAGTGTAACCCAAGTCCGTGCTAAAGCTTTGGTTGGCTTCTGGACTGTAGTGGCTGGACGGGGGAAGGATGGATGGAAAGTGGGGTGATGGGGTTATGGTATTCAGTCCACCAGCACGGCCCAAGGCACTGAGGGGATCCACGTATTCTAAGAAAACCCGGCTGTGGTCAAGCCTGGATAAATCACCCAGATCCCATAGGCAAACAAGAAAGAAAAACACACAGACACACACACAAAGACACGCACACACACACAACCGGGCATGCGCGCGCGCACACACACCTACACACACAAAATTCACACACAGGCTTGCGTGTGCACACACCTCCACCCCCCCACCACACACACACACACACACACACACACACACAGACACAGACACAGACACAGACACAGACACACACACACACACACACACACACACACACACACACACACACACACACACACACACCACCAAATCCCAAATCCCAGGACTGGGTTCCAACATCAACAGGAGAAACGGTATAAGGGTCAAAGGCCTATGCCTAGGAGGAAAAGATCACCCGGAAGATAGAGTCTCAAAAACACAGAACAGACAAAGTGAGAGGCAGCAGGAACACCTTGTGATAATAACCGTAATCAAAAGCAGACAGAACCAAAGGCCAGAGCTGAGTTATTCACTGTACAGAGAAGCATGTTTACCGCAGGCCAAAGCAAATTGTAGGGCTTCAAAAACCAGAGGGGGGGGGATGGAGATGAGTGGCAGTTGGTGATCGCTCTACAGGAACACACATACAGGGAGGAAGAGAAACCAAAGTGGGACATTTGTTCCCTGAACAAGCTACTTGGGAACAATACAGGAGAGAGATGGTGGTGAAAGCACGACAGAGGCCCAAATCGATCCCAAGCTCACGTGAGATGAAACAGCAAATATTGAAAGATAATGTGAACTGTTCTTGGAGAGAACATAACAATTGCTTTAGAGGGCTTACGTTTTGGAGAACACTCTGCCGCTTCTCCGTTACTGCGTGATTGGACCAGATGATTAACTGACAAAATATGAATATATACAATTCATAGTTTTTTAATTTGGCTCATAGTGAGAAGATGGACAAAAGTAATGAAACAATGGACTCTGCTTATATGGGGAGACACTAGTTGCTGAACACTTGCTTGATCACATGTTTGGCCTCCCCATGTCGTATCCTGGCAACATCCAAGACCAGAGGGGGGAGGTTTAGGATAGAATATTAACAGAAGCAGTATCTCTCTCTCTCTCTCTCTCTCTCTCTCTCTCTCTCTCTCTCTCTCTCTCTCTCTCTCTCTCTCTCTCTCTCTCTCTCTCTCTCTCTCTCTCTCTCTCTCTCTCTCTCTCTCTCTCTCTCTCTCTCTCTCTCTCTCTCTCTCTCTCTCTCATAAGCCACATCTCTGCAATCTGTATTCTTTGGAAAGCAGGCGTCTAATCTTCCATAACATTTACATCGACTGGAATCTCATGAACATGGTTTTGCTATTAGCAATAATCCTGAAGTGTCACTTATATACACACCATGTACTCGCGTACACACACATGGTTTAGTGGGGGGGAGGGTGTGTTTATTCCTCATAATCCATCCATCGTGTTTTACAGAACACCCCCCCGTGGAGCAGGAATCAGCCCGGCCCACCCCGTTGCGATCCGACACCCCTCATGGTTGAACGGAAGAATGTCCCCCCCCTGCTCTTGACATGGTGAATAGATACAGTGTGCCTTATGATGGAGGGGGGGCTTGGAGCCATCAGATCCTCACGATAAGCTCAAGTTCTCTCATTCCCCGGTGGAACCTTTCAGTTGACAACGCGGGTCAACGAAAGACCGTCACAGACATACTTCCACCGCTCAGCTGCCAGGAGTCAAAACACATTTTGTTCCACAGCTCGAGCTTGAGGTTTCGCCTTTAGATTATGAAACTACAAATGGCTTGAAACTAAGTGCACCACGAATTGATTATACTATGTTCTGATGTGGGCTATGGTGATTCAAATATAAAAATATAGATATATGTTCTCGTGCTCTTGCTACATCACCGTTTCCCACAGATAGGTATTGTTGATTAGGTAGCCATTATGTAGTCATACCTGTGTAAAGATAAGGCCCAGGTCTTTGTTCTAGCTCAGTGTGCTTTGTCTTCCCCGGGGTCAGTAAACACTGTTGCCATTTTAACTATTATCCCACAGAACATCTCCGGCTGTACGAGAAGCAAATTTACTCCATTGACCCCTGGGTGCCGGATGAGGAATGGCTTTGCACAGCGTTCGGGATGGATGACTCTTCAATATATATTGACCAGTTGCACTTTGAGCAGTAAGACCGGCCTTCAATCTATGAAGAGGATAAAACAAGCTTCTATAAAACACTTTCATTGTTCCATAAAAAAAAACTGAGATACCTCCAGCTCATTGGGTCTTATAGATGTGTTTCCTTCTCTAGGTTTCCTTACAGGGATTGCTCCACACAGCCTGTAATGTGTTTTGGAATTTAGCAGCTTTGGAACAGTCAATTAAAGTAGCTATAAACATGCTTTCTGCTGAAGGGGGATTATTCTAACCAGCACATGTCATCTTTGCTACATGCAACATCTTGAAGACATGTTGAACACTGCTCGGATAAAAAGGGGTGTGTTTATATTTATATTGACATGGCTGGGAGCAATCTGGAACATATTAATTACAGCTATAAAAATGAATATTGCTAGTAATGGATATAAGTGGTTCAGCTCAATATTTATAGCAGTACATTATAATGAAGCCAAGTAAAACCAGGCAATATGTCATTTTTAAAAGCTGAATTAAATGGGAATCAGATCATAACCTGTAATAAAGACTTAAGTACATAAAGATGAACTGATGTATCATTCATATGAAGTGGCTAGAAATTGTCAAATTGTCATGGACTAAGAGTGGAAGTAGGGAACCTGAAAGACCAGACCAGTATCTACCAGATCACCACCTGCGCTGGCTTGGGTTCCTGGTTATGTTTGACCAGGTGAGACGCTAGTTTCTACCAGTTAGCTATCTGCAATGGCTTGGGTTCCTGGTTATGTTTTACTAGGTGTGTGATCAGGTGAGATGCTAGTTTATATCAGATCCCTACCTGCGTTGGCTTGGGTTCCTAGTTATGTTTGACCAGGTGTGTGATCAGGTGTGATGCTGGTTTCTTCCAGGTGGCTACCATCTGTAGTTTGGGCTCCTGTGTATGTGTAACCAGGTGTGGGACCAGGCGTGGGACCAGGTGAGAGGCTGTTATCTACCTGCTCTGGCTTGAGGCCGGGGGGTATCCAAGCGTACTCCTCCAGGGCGCAGCCGGAGTCGTCGTCTGAGGTGGAGTTCCTCTGGAAGTCGTACATGAGCTTGGTGACCGTCTTCTCCATCTCCACGGGCATGGCCGTCACTGCATGCTCCTCTCGGCGACACTTACAGTGCACACAGATCTTCCTGCCATTGAGAAAGGACAAGAGAGAGAGAGAGAGAGAGAGAGAGAGAGAGAGAGAGAGAGAGAGAGAGACAGAGACAGAGACAGAGACAGAGACAGAGACAGAGAGAGAGAGAGAGAGAGAGAGAGAGAGAGAATGGTGGTCAGGCAATTGAATCAATTCAAAAGATTTCCACCCATCGAACCATGTTGATTGAGAGCCCCAACTAAGGTAAGTGCTTGAGGACATGACATGACTATTAAACAAGCTACTTTTGGCTATGTTTAATAATTGAACACATATTTTTATACACAGGTCATTAATTATGAAACGGTTAAGGGTAAGGCATTTTGCTCACGAATGCCAACAGCATTCAGTAGCGTGTAAACATTCTAGCTGAAACCCAGTACCTATCTACTGGGAGTCGTCCTGAACACCATAACCATTACACTATCCCCTGTAATATAAAGCACATCAGTTTGGAACCATAAACCAATGGTCTGAGGCAGACGGTAATGGTGTGATACGATGTGAAACATCAACTCCAGCGGTTCAGTGGTCAGGGTTTAGAAGTCAAGGTGTCCTGCTGTGTCCCTCGCAGCAATACACGAATGCCACAGATTTACTACAATGGCTTCTAGAAACACCTGCACCAGGGGATGTTATGACAAACAGGCAGGGGGAGACCCCAATACACACACACCCTATGACAGTGATGGAACACAGTACAGGGCTTAGCAACACACACACACACACACACACACACACACACACACACACACACACACACACACACACACACACACACACACACACACACACACGCACACACACACGCACGCACCATTATCTCCCTTAGACTATCTCAAACTACTCTGTGTACACGGTTAGCTTGAAATACTAGCAGATGCTGGGCCAAGATAGTGTCTCGTCAGACACGCCCGCGTATCCTAGTGCAAGTTGAGGAAATACTGTCTGGAGTGTTAATCAAAAACTCACGCCGCTATCATTGAAGACATATCCAGTGAGCAGTCAAGAATACATTTGAGATTTGGATAAGATCGATAAAGGTTAGGGAAAATATATTTTGGGCGTAATGGATATATTGGCTAGTTCATACTTTGGAGGAGGTAAGATATTTCCCCCACTAAGATATCAAACAGTATTTCTTAAAATAGCACCACAATCTTGACACAATATGAGCTTTTGATAACTATATCAAGCACTATAAATACAACACCCATCTAAACTCGATGCAGTCACGGGGTGTGTGCAGCCAGTAAGACATCAGATTAGACATTCCACCGCGTCCTTGACAGCACTAAGCTCCGACACTGACCAGGAAATGCCCGGCGGCTAGCAGGTCACGTCCCACTGACCCCCACTGGCCCGGCAGGCTGCCCCAGCAGGCAGACAATCCCATTACC
This sequence comes from Gadus chalcogrammus, assembly GCF_026213295.1. NCBI lineage: Eukaryota > Metazoa > Chordata > Actinopteri > Gadiformes > Gadidae > Gadus > Gadus chalcogrammus. The sequence continues at coordinate 11,679,255 of NC_079424.1, forward strand.
AACCCCAGACAGACGCCGGCCCGCCCCACCCATTCTCTGACCTTGCCTTACCGTAAAGAAAAAATGGAGTGAGCTTAGCAACAAACGCAGGACACCCGACAGTAGGAACTGAAAGGACTTTCAGCCCAGGTTTTCTATGAACAAAACAAAGAAAGCTCTGTGTATTCCTTACATACAGATTACTGTTCTGAACCTGACGGGGTAATGTTTGATGAAGGAATAAGGGTCTTAGCGTTTTTTACAACAACATATAGTTAGAGTCTTTGACTGTTTGATGACACAATGTCGTTTTAGGCTTAGCCCTGATGGATTTTGATGATTGAATAAATGTGGGAAAGCGCTTAAAATGCTTTGGTGGCTCAGTGACTGCAACAGCCCTGTAGCATGCCGCCACACGTCAAACAAAGCAGGACCCTACACTTATTCAGAACAACATAAACATACATATAGTATTTAAAGTTGAATTATCCATCAGCACTTGAGGCTTGTCCCTCGTCAGCCGTAAGCCACAATACATATTACGCCACTTACGGATCCAGTCATCAAAACAACAGGCCTCTGCGACTTCCAGAGCCCCTAAAGGCCGATACTTTCTACTGCAAGCCACATACTTGGCCAGATGTCTGTGTGAATAACAACAACACATGAAAATGGTCAGATATCAATCTGATGAATATTGATAGGAAAGGTGGGCAGCATCTTCCTCTGATGAAGTCACCCAGCGTCAGAACAGGTCAACAGCCGCTTGTCCCAGCGGGGTGATACATAGCCTGGAGGCAGCACACCCCCCAACGGTCCCTTTATGACATTGCCGTGGCCTCCTCTCCATCATTACTAATGCATGGGCGAACACCTGGGAAGACACTAACCCATCTGCACAAACACACGCTCATAACCACCGCCACGGGGGATGGAGCACCGCGTTGCCTTTCCCCTTCAACACCAGCCTCGCTGACACATGGCTGCGCACGCGCTACACCGCCGCGTTGGCTCCCGACGAGGGGTGACAGAAAGCCGACGGTGATTCACGACGGCGGTCGGAAGTGGCACCAATGAACAGGAAGACGGCGGAGAATGGGCATGTTTCGCACACATCTCCCACTCTTCTGACACGGTGCCAGGTGCCGGGCTGCGCTGGATTCTGCCTTGGGTTGAGGACGCACGCCTGGTGATAGAGGTATATAAATAACCCAGGCGGGCGGCAAACAGGACCCCGAAGGAACAGGAAAAAAGGATTTCAGAATGCACAACCGTAGTGCTCGGTGAGACCGGGGCCCTGGCTCTGCTGGCTGACGGGTCATATGTTTAGACGCTCAGGGATTAGCGTGGACTCGTTTGTTTGCGTTGTCCAGCCCTGGTGCATCGTCCTTCATTCCTCTTCATATCCTTCCACCTTTCATAAAGTGACTGGCTTCAAAACGGCTGATAACCACCGCCCCCCCCCCCCCCCCCCTCCTCAATATCCTCCCTATCCTCCTATTTCTCAGCGCGGGGTTTACTGAATTCCTGTCTCTTAAGACCACCCTGGGCCCGGCTCTACTGTTGAAACGCGACCCCACAGAGGCTCTTGTCATCTGTGATTTCAATTAGGACGGATAAGAGTGCTCCGGTAATATAAGTTAAGTACATCACTTCAGCGAAGCCCCTGTAAGCACAGGGGCACGGTTAAGAAAGGAAAGTGGAATAGACCACTTCCTCCTTTGGACGTTATTGGCCTTTTCCTGTCCAGGGAGCTGGGGGATTTCATTTGTTGAGAGGTAAGTGGGAGTTTGTGTGTGTGTGTGTGTGTGTGTGTGTGTGTGTGTGTGTGTGTGTGTGTGTGTGTGTGTGTGTGTGTGTGTGTGTGTGTGTGTGTGTGTGTGTGTGTGTGTAGGGGGGCAGGGATAGGGTGGTCTTAATAATTAACTAGGTACTGGTGGTGTCATCAGTCACACTAACATTGGTTTGTTAAGTAAACACTGTGGAAACTTAAAACTTTTACTTGCAGACCTGACTCATAGATTGCCTTCTGAATGATCCGTGACCAAACAGGGCTCAAACTAAATACCATGATGCTGAAATGATGAGGATAACACAAAACCATATACATTTTTGGACATTCTGTATTTCGGTAATCCTTTTCTTATGTCATTGGAAGGTTAATTGACTGTTCTAACCACTCATACGTGTCTAACCATTGGGAGACACTCAAACCACTTTACAATTCAAGCATCCACTTTCAACCAAACATTCATTCACACACTGTCTGACGAAGCTGGCCACAGTACATGGCAACAAACATCAGCCACGTTTAGGCCTCTTGCTCAGGGGCAAGAGTAGCCAAGAAGGGAACCAGTGAGTCCGTGACTGCATGCAGCTCTATTCAACCTCCTCTAAAAACACATCCCCCCCCCCCAGTCCTCTTCTTTGGTGTAAGTCTGTCCTTTGTTGTGTTGAGAGAGTGCATCACAGTCGCTCATGAGCGGCTCTTAAACAACCGTGCTCGCTATTCCTTTCCATGGCATCATTCACTATGGTGGGATTAGGATGCCTTGTCTAAATGGTTGCACAGAGGAAATAAGCGATGGGGTAGAGACAGACCGAGGCACAGAGAGAGAGACAGAGACAAGGACGGAGAGAGAGAGAGAGAGAGAGAGAGAGAGAGAGAGAGAGAGAGAGAGAGAGAGAGAGAGAGAGAGAGAGAGAGAGAGAGAGAGAGAGAGAGAGAGAGAGAGAGACAACCAAACAGCTGGGTGCGCACGGCAGCCAAGTCCCCTCTTGTCTTTTCTTCCCTGCCTCTCCTTTTGTTTTCTCTGGACTGACGGGGGAAAATGGGGGGGCAGACTCCGGCTTTCTCTTTAACTTTTTGTCTTACTTTTTTGTGGGGCGGAGGAAAACACATGGTTTTGAAATGCTGGTTAAGAATGTTGCCATTTTAGTTTCAGCATCAAGTCCCCAAACTGAGGGAGGGAACTTCCATTCTGGATACATAATGTACGATACATGGGTTCCCACCGTCTGACGCCTACTCTAGTCTTAGATAGCATGCCACTGTGGAGTTCAGAGTGAGTTACCATGGATAATTGCAGTTGTCTGCAACAATCCAATCTGTAATGCTATACTAGTAAAAGCCAGTTCACAGACATCAGGCCCACAGACATATACATACACACACGGAACCCTTTTTTAAATTCTCCCCACACATATTCATCTTCTGCTTTTGTGACGGATATCTGCTTGTGGCTGAGTGTGTGAGAGAGTAAAGACGTACCGAGAAAGAGACAAAGTGAGTGGACTTTATATCATAACGACAATGTTTTTTCAGTCATCTGCAGAATCTAAAGCACTCCTCGGGAAAAGGTGACGTTATTAAGCTACTGATGACGTATTTGGGTTGGCAACTTGGCCAAAAGCTTCCTCAACACCCTCTCAGGACTGGGTGAAGTATGGCATGTCTAGAATAGCTACAAAGCATTCTGTGAGACTCAAAATGTTGTCACCAAGGCGCGCTACCATAGGCCCATCCGCTGCTATATACAGTAACTGTGGGCAACGGCTAAAGTTAGAATTCGCTGTAGATATCGTCATATGTAAATCCAAGGTGACCTATGGACAACAACCACATAAAGTAGCCTAGTCAATCAAATAAATTGTGGGTCACTTCAAAGGAATATCAGCAATATGTATGGTTGTAATACCTATTTTATTAGTAAAAACTACGAAAAATTAGGATCTCTTAATTGCAATTAGAGGGGAGAATTTTCGTTAAAAACTACTGAGCACATAAGCTTATAAAATAATACATTTACGCCTCTCTATGTCACTGTGTGCGTGCGTTGGTGCGCTTTTGTGCGCGTGTTCCGGTGGAGGGTTAAAATGAACACTGTAGATATATTTGCAATTTAGACTTTCTTCTCTTTCTTGCAAGTTTATTTAAATTGAAAAGGGAGAAGGATCCGTGCGCATCTCCTTACCTTTTACAGACTACAGAGGAGGAAAGTCATAGCTCCGATCTCGACGTGGGTACTTTTAAAACGTAGTATCTTCCTCATTGCATACTTTTGTCACACAGTTCCAGTCGCATTAACCCAAAAATCATTCACGCCGGACAGTTCTCTGGTGACTGTGGCCAAAGCGCAAATTCGCCCCGCTCACAAAATGCCCGTTCCGCTCCAACAGCCGAGCTCTGCAAACAAATTCTCCAGTCGCTGTGTCTTGGTGGTGCGGTGTTTGAACCAAGCGACCAGTGTAAGCTGTAAACATAAAATCCCCTCACTTTAAGTCCCAGATCCAATGCGAGCAGGAAATCCAGACTGTGCCATCCAAATAAAAAACATAGCTATCTCCTTCAGCGATGCAGGGTAGTAGGCTATTTAAAAAAAGAAAAGTTCAGTGAAATCTGCTAGAAAGGAACGAGACGCTCCGCTCCGCTCACTTGCAACTGGCCGAATGAATACCGTCACTAAGCTCTTTCCCTTTTGCTCCAACCAAGCGCTCCCCTCCCCTCCCCTCCCCTCTCCCCTCTCTCCCTTTATTTCAACCCTCCCCTCATGCTAATGATGCCGTTTGATCTCACCAAGTTAACGTGCTAACACTGGTACAATTAGAAGCATGAATGACTTGTATTTTGAGATAATTTGCATGCACAAAAAACAAAACATCCCCAAATCAACTGGCCCGGGGCAATCGGCGAGGAAGGCTGGGGGAGAAGGGGGGATAGACGAGGGGGAGCCACAGGGGCTGTCCTGAGAGACAGAGGTGAAGCCCTGTAAACAAAATGGTGCTGTTTAACATAAGAAGCGGACATTAGCAGGATAAAGGAGGAGTAACGCCTGCTGACCCAATGAAAGTATTTTCAATAGATGTGCAAAATAGAATTAATTGGATTATACAAACTATTTTGTAATAACAAGGTCGTTTGGTATAGCTCATGGGCCCAAATAATTATTATTCAGATTAACGACTAACAGCCAACCATGCCCTTAAAGATAATTTCTTTCACTTTGATGTAAGCTTCAGCATAAATTGTGTTATTATCAGGTAATAATATGTCATTATATCCAATAAAGGTTGAAATTGGATAATACTGTATTGAATACATCAAGGAGGGACTTAAATATTGAAGGATTAGAATATGCGTTTATATTACAGCTGACTGAACAGTCGGCTGTTCAAACAAAACCCTTCAGATACAAAGTCAATTTTAGTAATTTCCCCCATATATTCAATGAAACTACCAATCTATATAGGCAGCATGTTGAAATTTCATGTGTGGAATACTTAATAATAATATTAACATGGCTTTTGTGTGTGTGTGTGTGTGTGTGTGTGTGTGTGTGTGTGTGTGTGTGTGTGTGTGTGTGTGTGTGTGTGTGTGTGTGTGTGTGTGTGTGTGTGTGTGTGTGTGTGTGTGTGTGTGTGTGTGTGTGTACTGTGTGTGTGTGCGTAAATGGGTGTAGGTTTGTGTGTGTGGTGTGCATTGTGTTTTGTGTGTATTGTGTGTGTGTGTGTGTGTGTGTGTGTGTGTGTGTGTGTGTGTGTGTGTGTGTGTGTGTGTGTGTGTGTGTGTGTGTGTGTGTGTGTGTGTGTGTGTGTGTGTGTGTGTGTGTGTGTGTTTGAAAACAGCCCTTTCTGGCCTGAGGAGCGCCCTCACACGTGTACGGATGACTTGCACTACACTGAGGCATTTACACACCAGAGTGTATAATTACCTTCAACAATACCCCAGACTATCAATTACTGCTCAGGCTGTATACTTAGGGCCTACCTGCAAGGCTTTCTAACCAGTGACAAGCGCCCAGCGTTTAGCCGTAACTACAGGACGTGGTCCACTTGTTTTGGGGTACGGCCAATGGGGTACGGCCAATGCCCCCCCCCCCCCCCCCCCTTCACCCCCAAAAGACCTATCCCCCAATGAACTGGTCCCAGGCTTGCTGTGGCGCTTCCATTTGGAAAGCCAGGGCACAGCCAGGACATAAACAGAGGCCATGTTGGGGGACATACCACAGATAGCACTGGACAGAACCCTTGGCATGCACCGCCAGCCTCTGCAGGGTAATTTTAGCCAAGTGAGCCAAACCGGGTTACTCCCTTCCCAAGCATGTAAGAGCATATCGGGCCTTTATTGTCCATCAAGGCACCGGGAATGAGAGATGTTCTGCTTACGTGATTCACAGCCGCCCGTGTCTAATCTGAAATATGCAGGAAAGTTGCAGCGCTTGGGAATGATATTATCACGCAAAGAAGAAACTGATTTATAATCTCAGAGATAGTGCAAGAAAAACCCATCTGTTAAATCAATCGCGTGGGTTTAATAAGGTGTATCCCACACGTCTCCATGTAACCCTCCCCTTCTGTTTTCTAAGCTGTATTTTCAAAAACTACCTCTCAATCTCTCTCTCTCCTGCATGTGGCAAATGCTGATGACTATCACTCTAGAGTCAACACACGGGGCAGCTGGGACTCCCCGCAACAGCTGAGATCCAACACAGACTCGCTGGGGGAGAGGGAGGAAGAGAGCAGGAGAAGGAGGGAAAGAGCGAGAGACAGAAAGAAAGAGAGAGAAAGAGCAAGAGAGAGAGAGAGAGCAAGCACTTTTTTCCCCTTCTTGCCCCTAACAGGCAGCATGGAGGATAGGGGAACTACCCCCATTCTGTCTGACTGAGATAAAGCAGCCAAGGACAAGGCTGATCAAACTAGTGTTGGAACTAGCTTCCATCCCCCACCGCTCCCACCCCAGACTGAATTGTTTGAATTGGAATCCGGAGTTATGGGCTAGTGTGATTGCCAACGGGCCAACCCCTGCCTGCTCTCTGGTGGAGCGTAACATGAGGATATGCTGGGGAACACTGGGTCCCTCACTCCAGAGCCCCTCTACCCTACTGGTGTTCCCTTTAGATAAGTGGCTATTATTCCCTCAGCGTTCACGTTAACTGGATTTATTCGTTACGGGGCTAAAGGGGTGACATTGTATTCGTCCGGAGGCGACAAAAAGCTGGGGGAAAAGGTCCAGTGTGTCTGCTTCAATTGTAATTAGCTTGGAGGGCTCGTTAGGGCTATTTTCACTCCGCTTCATACATACCGTTAGTCTCTGCCTTGTGGATGAACAGCGCTATGCAAACCATTAACCCCCGGAGAGAGAGAGAGGGGGAGGAGGACGGACATACCGATAGAATATCTGAGACACAAATAAAGAGAGCAGGCAGACAGATAGACAGACACACAGACAGACCGACAAACACACAGACAGACAGAGAGACACTTAGCCAAGAGCCAAAGGGTGACCTTGTGGAATAAGTCCTCCCAGGGGTTGACGGTGCTATTTCTGCCCATAGTGGCCCACTTACACAAGGAGAAAGGCACTCCGCCCTCCCCTCTCCTCTGGATCATCCCTCCACCACCGCCCCTCCACCTATCCATCAGTCCATCCATCTCTGCCCTAGACAGGGGGTCTCCAGGGCCGTGAAGCATCGTTTCCATGCCGATATACCGTGCGGAAAGCACCGGTTCCCAGCCCCTCGCTGTCAATGCGGGTTGTGATTCAAAGATCAGATCATCTTCTGTTGTTTAAGAGAAGAAGGGAGAGCAGCAGGAGAGAGAAACATTCTTCCATCAGAGGATGATGAGCAAGATGCAATGGTAATGTAGTGCTCGGGAATTATTGTTCCCATGTGTGCGCAGACAACGATCTGTGATACGAATTCACTTTCACATCTATCTCGCTTTGCAATCGGTGCCTGGAAATCTCTCTTGAAGGAAACGTTCCGAGAGCATGTATGTCTTCAGTTCCTCCTGCAGTAAACCCCCCCCCCCCCCCCCCCCCGCATATTTGACGCAGATAGACATCGCTGCTCCATGAATGAACCACCCACCGACCAAACCTCCCACAGCCCACAGCCGTCCTTCACTGACTCAACTCTCATTCAGCCTCCACTGATCTGCCTCACATCCTCCCAGTCATCATGACCAAGATGATGAGCATCACGGTGGGCGTCAGTGCCTATCTCTCTCTCTCTCTATCTCTCTCTCTCTCTCTCTCACACACCCTCACACTCTCTCTCTCTCACACACTTTATCCTTTTCTCTTTATATTTAAGTCCCACTCTTTATTAACAAGAGATCTTCACGTCATTCATCCACATGACATCCATACTTCCAAACAGAGCCACGGTTTATTGTATGTGGTGCAGTCCTCCGTCTCTTGGAGGGAATGATCACATTGCCCTTTGGTCCATATGTTCCCACTTGTTGTGTGGTTGACCAAGCAGATGTTCTATAAATAATTGATCCCTGCATCCTTTTGAGCTTGATCGCTGACGCACTGGACAGCAGCCACAGAGGTGAAACATAATACCACCTCCGATTGTTAGGACGGTGTAAAGCCTAGAGCAACACAATGGCTTCTATTATGAAGGAGATCACAAGGTAAGCGTGTACAGAGTGATCCGTTGGGTTGTTAGAAGGAGTGAAGCATGCTGAATTTGATTTGGAGAGTTTCTGGAGAGAGAGACCTACCTCACTCTGGGAAGAGACTGAGTGTCAGTCTTGCGTTGCTGTTCAGCAGAACCACAGGGTTCTGAACATGAAGATGAATTGATCGTGGGTCATGATTCAGCTATGAAGCAATGGGGAAGCTGTAGCAGAACCAAGAGAGGGATAAGAAGAGAGCGTTGTTTCTAAAAAAGGACATCTTTGTGTGACACGGTCTGTTTGCTACACTGTGTTGGCCAAGGCGACCACTTAACATTCACTGAAGCTCTCCTGTGATGATGAAGTCCAAGCGTCACCCATAATAAACTGTCTGAAACTCGCCGCCATGCCATGTTCAAATATTTACTTTAGGTGGTAGCAAGTGTGCAAACGGTTCAGTATTAAGCAAAATATCTACTAGGCTTGTATACAAGTCTCTTTATGAAGATGCATTGTGTAGCATACTTAACATGAAGGCTGGCACCTCACACGGGCCCAACAAGTACAAGCTCAGACATGGGAACCGGAGCAGCGATGGAATACAACACACATATCGATGATACTATAGGCAGCTCTACACATCTACACCCCCCACCCCCCCCCCCCATGCCAACACACACACACACACACACACACACACACACACACACACACACACACACACACACACACACACACACACACACACACACACACACACACACACACACACACACACACACACACACTGCAGTCCATGGACCTGGGGATCTGCCAGGGTGGAGAGTAGACCAAGTAGACCAAAAGGATTACTCGACTTCAGTCTCTGGTTAGCGAGGAAGAGATAAAGATAAAAAATAAAGAAAGGTAAAAAAATCCTGAAGAGAAAGGCTCCGAAATCATTAGTACAACTTAAGATGGAAGAGAGATAACCCAGATTTACTGGTGTTGTTTTATTGGAATCATGATAATAAACAACGACCCTGTTTTTACCTGCTGGATTTATCATTTCATTAAGAGATCCATTGTGCAGTATAGGGCTACTGTGTTTATAGACAAAGAAAAAACATTTATTCGGTCGTTTGGCACAGGAAAATGCAACAAGGAAAAGCATAATCTTTATCAAGCCATGCAAGAAAAAAACTAAGATACAACCAAACAAACAATAACTACTGATAAAAAAACACATTTTCATTTGCAATACGCAGGATTCAACGCAGAGACCAGTTCATAAATTGCCACACATGGAACAAGATGTTCCCAGAGAGCATCTCATCCATTTGTCAATATTCCATCGCAACAATCAAGGCCAAGAAGAAAACCTCTGGATATATATACAGTATATCTTCCATTTCACCTTGTTACTGTATTTCCTCCCACCAACTGCAACTGATGATAGCCAGACACACTCTCTCTGCCTCTCTCTATTCATTATAGGAACCGCAGGATTTCTCGACACAGGGCCTACAGGGTCCATAGAAGCTATAGATTAGTGTGTGTGTGTGTGTGTGTGTGTGTGTGTGTGTGTGTGTGTGTGTGTGTGTGTGTGTGTGTGTGTGTGTGTGTGTGTGTGTGTGTGTGTGTGTGTGTGTGTGTGTGTGTGTGTGTGTCCTTCCCTGAGACGTGACTGGCTGACTGTGGGCCTGATCACTGCAGGTCGAGGACAATAAAGACAAAGCAGTATTGACCGGAGTGCTGTGGCATGCAGGCAGTTATGTTCCGAGGTGGGGCACTTCAGACATGTACGAGAACAGACGGGAGAGTCCAGGGCGGGAATCGGTCCCAGCGACTGACGGCCGATGCCTGGCAATCGAGACGCTGACACGCGGAGACGCATGCACGCAAATACATTCTGACAAATTGTTTTCGACTGAGCCCGATGGGTCTTTGGAAAGGCACCTCTATTTTCCATCGGCAAGATAACCCAACTGGCAGACCGACCCATTTTGGCCTCGCAATGTTGTTTCTGAAATTAGGCTTGTGCAAGAATGTTTGGCAAAAAAGAAAAACACGCCAGTTCGAGGTGGAACTCAACCAGATCTCCCTTCCCCCTCCCCTCCTCCACCTGTTCACCTGATCGCCGGTCCCTCTCCCCATCCAGGGTCGGCTGCCCTCTCACCCGGCTGGCAGCCCTCCCACTCCCTCTCCCCACTCCTCTTGTACTTATTTAGAGTGTGGCCCATTAGCAGGCGGTCAGAGCAGCGCCCTGAGAGGAGCTAATGACCCAGACACGCCGCTGTTTACAGCAGAGCCAGCCGGCCTGCTAGGCCAGCACGGCTGTTTATTTGAACTGTGAACCGCTGTGTGTGAGGCGTGTGTCTGTGCATCTGAAAGGAGCGTTTGTGAGCGAGGGAGCTTCCGTATGCAAGGGAGGAGGAGGGAATGGGAGGAGGAGGAGGGGGGAGGAGGAGCGGGGTCCTGACAAAAATCTGTCCTCCTTCCCTCTTCATTTATTTCACACTCCGGCCTTTAGGTTTTTTTGTTTTTTTTCGCAGCACATTTGTCTACCCCACAGGCTCCTGGCGCTTGCCTGGTTCTCTTGGGCCACAGATGGACCTCTGTGTAGCCTGGCCGAGGCTGCACACCTCAGGCATGGAAGTTCCCAAAGACCCCCCGGGGTCTTCCACATTCAAGTGAAACCTGAGTTCAGGCGTCTCTCACACTGATACGCGCGCATGCTTTACGCCTGCACACACAAACACACACAGACCGGCTTTAAGGAATAAGGCGCGGGTTATGCCCTGACAATACCGTTGATGATACCGCTGTTGGGGGTTTGTCAAAGCAGGCTTTATGTTGACACATGCACACGCATGCAAGCACATACACACGCCTACACGCATGCATGCAGTCAAGCACACATACTCAGTCGCTAAAACAGTGGCTCCATTGATACTCAAGTCTTCTTATCCTTCCCCTTTAGACCTACACTTCATTTACAGTTCGCAATGAGTGTGTGTGTGTGTCTTTTTGAGAGCTAAGGGGCGGGGGGGGGGGGGGGGGGGTCAAATAACCACTAGACTTCAGAAAGAACCTCACACACAAAATGTATGTGTCACATATGTTTACGGTATAACATGGATATAGGTGTATTAAGCCTTCACTAAAGTTGGTTGCATGCATATAAAAGGCCAATGACATTATACTATACTACTAAGAGTGGTGGTAAGGAGGAGTTATTAACTGTTGGTATAAGAGCAGCACCCCCTTCCATGTGTGGCTAGGCAAAACCACAGGTATCCAGAGCCATCGACACGCCAATGGACTTCAATAGCCCAACCCAAACATAATTTCCCTTCTTCCAAAATGTGTTCCACAGTCAGACTGCGAACCTGTCTGCTTGACACTTTGACATGATATACAATCATAATTGATGCTTATGACTGCCCACCAAAACATTGTGGATACTTGTTGGCAGGCTGAACTAGACCATGACATTATATTTATGACTCATTTGCTATGTTCCACATCTATCCCTTTTTAAGATTTACTATCAAGTAATTTTCAGCAGATGCTTTTATCCGAACCGACGGCAAACCTCGGGGTTCGACCCAAGATGCCTTTGGCTGACAAACACTCTAACTGCTGCACTATCCTGCCACAGGAACATGTGTTACACTTGCATCCTAATTGAAACACTGAGAGATGTTTTGGAGAAAGGACAAAAGGTAGCGTTACAGAATGTAAACAATACAGTCCTTAGCCTTCTAAGACCGAACAGGCCCACCCTCGCATTCCACGCCACCCTCACCCCCACCACCACCCCCACCCTCAACCCCATGCGGAGGTAAGAATGACATGCTAATCTGAGAGGACTCTTGTATCCTCTGTGTCTAATCTCATCACAGCAGCGAGCAGTAGCTAAAAATGTGTTCACGGCTTGCTCTCGTCTTCCTGTAGCCAGGACAGTGACCAAACAGAGGTGTGTGTGTGTGTGTGTCTGAGAGAAAGTGTGTGTGTGCGCCTGCCAAAGACTTGACACTGGCGTCAGAATGAATCATATACAGTCTGTCATCCCACCCCTGTGGCACACCGCTGGGTAAGCTGCTAACTCTCAATGGTGGATTCAAGGGGGGAGAGAGAAGAAAAAGAGAGAGAGAGAGAGAGAGAGAGAGAGAGAGAGAGAGAGAGAGAGAGAGAGAGAGAGAGAGAGAGAGAGAGAGAGAGAGAGAGAGAGAGAGAGAGAGAGAGAGAGAGAGAGAGAGAGAGAGAGAGAGAGAGAGAGAGAGTTGGAATCAATGCAATGACTGACATCAATAAACGGAACAAGGGCTCAAAGTAGTGTGAAAAGAAAAGGAGGCTCACAGCACCACGTACATACACAATTCCACACAGTATCATGACATATCATTCATCAATCTACAAACAAGCCACATGCCAAAACATGCTGGCAATCTTTCGATCTGACCTATAGATTTGTCTAATTGCTCAAGTAGTTTGAAAAGAATGTATGCAACGGCATACACACAGACACATACACACACACACAAACACTCCATCCATCTTCCACTTACATGCCCATACAGTCACACAATCTTTCCATCTGACCTATAGATTCAAGACCTTTAGATTTGTATCTCAGCCCATCATTCAGCCCATACCTCTCTTACACAAACAGGATCCTAGAAATTCCCATTTGGCGTGATCCATCTCACACGCTGACACAATCTGTCCTGGCCTGACGCTAGCCTAGCACAAGAACCGGCTCATAATTAGCCTAGAATCTCAGCATACGCTTCTTCTGAGGCCCCATATGGGCGCAGGGTAACCCCCAGCCACCCCTCTTACCCTAGAGGTCAGCATGGCATTGATAGCGATGGATCAATGGGCCCACAGTGCAAAGTGTACCTGGCATTGATATGCGTTGACCACTAAGCTGATGTGCATTCAGTAGCTTGGGGATGGACGTGTGTCTGTTTAAGGGGCCACAGAGGCCACGGACCTTCATGATGGATCAGAGGATCAAGCACCGCTTGGCCGACTTATTGATTACATGTAAAAAAACAATCCAAAGCAGTGCTTCAGCTCAGGCTTTCCATACTCCCGACCAATACTATTGGATCAATATATCGGGGGGTCATAGAGTGGGTACTATTCATGGTATTCATATGGAGGGAAATTCCGATCCGTCGAATAATTAGATAGGCATGGCGACATAAACAATGGGTTATAAAAACTGTCTAGGGACACTGGAAATAAAAGATGTATATAAGCTTGCCAGTTTTTGATGACAAAGCAGGGATGCGAGAAAGGCAAAGCCTGAACAACACATGAACCCCCTTCGCATCTGGGACACATTTTGCACCCATGTGCAAATTATTACATATTTCTGGAAACTGAGCCACAAGCAAAGTCTGTAATCTGATGATGGGGATTTTATTCCTGTTGTTCACGGCTCGCTCTGACTTCAGCTTCAGGTCATTGACGAGGCTCATGGTCAGAGGTTGGAAAAGGTGTGTGTGTGTGTGTGTGTGTGTGTGTGTGTGTGTGTGTGTGTGTGTGTGTGTGTGTGTGTGTGTGTGTGTGTGTGTGTGTGTGTGTGTGTGTGTGTGTCTGCGTGTGTGTGTCAGAAAATGTATCCATTTGAACAAAAAGAAAAAGAGACTTTGGGACATGTGATGTGCGAAAGATGTATATCACTACACATAGACCTATAAGATTAGGGAGGGCAGAAAAGCCATAGAAAGCCAAGGCAGAATTGAACTTCCCCTGACCGAAACGACAATGAGCCCCACCAGTCAGCTCATGTGGAGGAAGTCCCTTCACACTCCCTGCATTCTGGGCTGTAAATGTTTTAGAGTGAAGGGGTGAAATGTGTCACCTCCCTGGCTGGCCGACTGGGTACATTTTAGAGATCCTGTGTCGGCCCCCCAAAGACTGGTGCTCAAAAAGGTTAATGGCTCCGTTGGCTTGTACAGCCATGCTGTACCATTGGCCTTCAAACAGGCGCATTGGCACATAAACAACAAGCCAGTCACCAAAGAGGGGGTTTATTTAGAATTGATGCACTGGTGTTATTGGCATGGGGTAGCCATGAGTATAGGTTGGGCTGAAGATTAAGGGGATGAAGGAAGGATAATAAAAGACAAAGGCAAAACAGCACATAGACCAGGCAGCCTATTTCCACCGGTGACCCGCAGCAGCAGTAAACCCTAATAGGCTACACACAAACCGCCAAACCTGGCTTTAATAAGCCTAACTAACATCAAGGCTTAAGCCATCCAGTGACAGCCTCCCATTTCGTCTTAACCTCAGTGTAAACCTCACGGCCCTCTGTTTAGTGTCAGCGCCCGAGTAGGAGCAGGGCTGGCGTGTCCAGCGGCTTTTCTAGGGCCCCTTGCTAACAGGCCGAGTGAGGTGGTGATGGTGGTGGGGCCTCCGGCCAGGCCAGCCACGCGCTGGGTGTATAGGCTTTGGAGTGACACCACATTTCGGTTGGCCCACCCTCGCTATGGTCCTTATGAGCCAAACCTCAGAGGACAGACACACAAAGGAAATGGGCTTGTTGTTGTTAATATTGAGAGCGAGAGCGAGAAAGAGAGCGAAAGAGAGCCAGAGTGAGAGAATTCGGTTCACAATGATTCTTCAAAAATGGAAGTTGAGGAATCCATGTGAAGTTTGCTCTGTGTCAGACACTGGAGTGCTCCACCGGCTGTAACCCTCCAGCTCTCACCCTCCAGGCTCGGCCCCAGCCGTCAGATAATATTGCCGCATAGAAGCAGGCCAAATATTGTTCTTATTTCCCAATTGGAAAGCCACCAACCACTGAGGGTCATGGTTAATGCAGAAAAGAAAAGTCATGTCACCGGAATTGGTACCAGGCCTGCGCTAATGGATGCATATTATACAATCTAATCCTCTCTGTGTGGGTCAAGCTCTGCTTGTGGGTCACACCTGAACCGGGGAGATGGGCATTATAATCCAAGTAATAAAAATAATAATACACTTTATTTATAACTAATTATAATTTAAAAACAACCTTTACAAAGTGCTTTGACATGCATAGTAAGAGCAAATCACTTTAAAATGCAATGAGTCACTGGAGCAACCGAAGCACAGACTGCTAACAGGCTAAGAGGAGGGCTGGGGTGGAGGGAGAGCAGCAATCAATAAATAAAGTTAACACATAATTCTTGAATAGAATGAGAATAAAAAGGCTAAAGGATAAGTGCCCACTTATCCTTTAGATAAGTGGGCAGCTTTCAACAAGTTTTCAACAAGTTCTTTGATATTGCAAAAGAGACCTCTGCAGAACAAATGTGTGGCACGAAGCATTAAACTGGATCCGAACGATCTGTGGATGATTACACAGTATCCCAGAAGAAAACAAGACGATCACTTTTGACACATTTTAATTGTCTCGTCTGCATTCAGTTATGAAATAAGATGAACCCAACATTCAAGAACCCTGATTGTTCATTCAATGTCAAAGGATATGGACACGGACAAGAAAGAAAGAAAGAAAGAACAAATAAAAAAGGCAAGAAACAAAGAACAAAAGAAAGAATGAAAGATAATAAAGGTGGGAACAAAAAAAAAGAACGAAATAAAGACGGAAATGTGTTCCATTGCCAAAGACCACCCACCTGTAGTACATCGGTGAGCACCCACAACCAGGGATTAACGACAAATGAGAGAAGTTATTGTCTTCTTCCCGTCAGTAAAAACCCCAGGGGTCAATGGGAAAGCCATGCATGTTAATTCAATATATTGACTTGCAGGCCTGGAGGCCAGAATAAAGTAATCTGTTGTGTCTCAAAGTGGATTCAATCTCTGCGTCATAGTATTGTATTACCCTGCTGCAAACCTTCCTAATCCTTTCGTTACAGTATTCCCTTCACTGCAAAAGGAACAGCTAAATAACATTTAGAAAAATGGGTGACTCGGTATGTGTGTGGGTGTGTATGAGTATGTTTATATATGCATGTTTTCTCACCTATCATTGTGTTACTGCATTTGCATATGTGCTGCACCACATGCATGTTTCAGTTGTGTGAGTGTGAGAGTGTGTGTGTGTGTGTGTGTGTGTGTGTGTGTGTGTGTGTGTGTGTGTGTGTGTGTGTGTGTGTGTGTGTGTGTGTGTGTGTGTGTGTGTGTGTGTGTGTGTGTGTGTGTGTGATCAGTTCGGGGGGTAAATTAGCTATGTGGTCACTCCAGGGTCCAGGACGTCTAACTCTATTATATGCTGTTAATTATCAACATTGGAATCTGTTTTCTATTAGCCCCATGTTTTGTGGGGGGTGCATGCATAATTATGTGTTTGTGCGTGTGTTTGTGTGTGTGTGTGTGTGTTTCCACGCATGTGGGGATAGTCAACCACATGCAGTGCCATGTGGGGGAGGCTGCCTGCTTCGGTGACATCAGTGCTCAGGAAGGTAAATTGTAACGACCAGACCCCTCCCACCACCACCACCACCACCACCACCACTGCACACCAAACGCCCCCACTGATGCCCAGGAGCCATGCAGACGTCAGCATTTTAACTCAGAAGGGTTTGTGGCTTCCATTAGTGGATAAGTACACTTCAGAGACACAGAGAAAAGATGGAGAACAAAGTGTAGACTCTTAACTAAAAGACTTGAAGTCATGCAGTGTGGCTAACATAGCTGTATTTCGATGAAGCAATAATGCAAAATGGTTCACAATGCAAGTAACATTGAGCAAATCATGCTGATATATATTGTAAATTAGATAATCATTATTGTGATCATTATAATGATTACAACAATCTGAAACGTTAATGATTACAATAATCCAAAATGTCATATTTTGGAGGCTTGCACTAACAAGAGAGAGAGAGAGAGAGAGAGAGAGAGAGAGAGAGAGAGAGAGAGAGAGAGAGAGAGAGAGAGAGAGAGAGAGAGAGAGAGAGAGAGAGAGAGAGAGCGCATACTGCTTTCTATATGATCTGTCAACTTGCAAGAAGAGAGATCCAACACTTTGAGGGCAGGTGTTCACTGTTATCACATCACTAAACAGCTTGTCACTCTGTCAATGGTTTGGTGTTCTTTACTAATCATTTCTTATAAACAGAGTATCGAGTATAGAATGCATGTCAGCACACATGAAGTGTTGGCCTTCAGCCATAAGAAAGTGTGAACAAAGTGCTATTTCCTGGCCTTTCCAGAGAGAGCCAGGCGATGAGTTTAATAGACATGAATAATTTTAGAAGGTCTCAACACCTTTCTAAAGCAGGCATGACTTTGTAAACTTTCAGCCGATAATTTGTGAAATAGAGAAATGTTTACACAAAAGAGTAGCAAAATGTGGAAGGCCACGGTCCGTATTCAACTCTATGTTCGGCTCAGAAATGGGCTAATATTTAGTTAGCTCTAAACAGGTTTTTCTTTTTCTAGTAAAAGCGTTTGTTCAGAGAAATATTGCCTACGGTTTCCAAGCCAGAGTTTGAGTAAGTAAGTGATAGAAATGTGTTTTATTTGCTTCACAGAAACATTGCCACTATAACAGTGTCTGAACCAAGCTTCAGCTTCTGAACATGCAGTGACAAAATACTGCATGTTCACCTTATTTTCTTGTTACTGTGTGTGTGTGTGTGTGTGTGTGTGTGTGTGTGTGTGTGTGTGTGTGTGTGTGTGTGTGTGTGTGTGTGTGTGTGTGTGTGTGTGTGTGTGTGTGTGTGTGTGTGTGTGTGTGTGTGTGTGTGTGTGTGAGAGAGAGAGAAGAAACAAGTTAGAGGTCATTGTCCAGCTTCAAAGAACCCTGCCGCTCGACAGGCCAGGCGCCCACCTTAACGTGTTGTTTTACAACGCGGACGCAGACAGACACTGCCAAGGTGGCTGGGGGCTGCATGTGTGCGTGCGTCACAGGCAGGAGAAAGCCACTCTCAAAACTCACATGGACCTTGGTAAAACAGTATGGCCTCATTTATACTTCTGATTGGGGTCTTGGAGTGTGTGTGTTTGTGTGTGAATGTGTGTGTGTGTGTGTAATTATGTGTGTGTGTGTGTGTTTGGGTAAAATGCAGTAACTTTTTCCTTCGCTTTCACGCCTCAATGTCAACTTCTTCCATTCACACGCAAACACACACACGCACTTTGCGTGAATGCTTCTATTTGTTTTGCTTATGTGTGTGTGTGTGTGTGTGTGTGTGTGTGTGTGTGTGTGTGTGTGTGTGTGTGTGTGTGTGTGTGTGTGTGTGTGTGTGTGTGTGTGTGTGTGTGTGTGTGTGTGTGTGTGTGTGTGTTTATTTGCAGTGAGTATGGCACAGATCTTGCTGCGACTCAGAGAAGGATTAGGCAGAGAGAGGTAAACACACATGAGGGAGAAAGAGAGCGAGTGAGAGTTGTGACTTCAGGAGACAGAGTCAGCCTTATCAGGGGACATCAGCGGATATCTGGTGTCTGTGTGGAGATACGATGGCTCCCACACCGCAGACCGGGATCTTCTTATCTAATAAATGTGTGTTCTTCGAGAGAGGCCCGTGGGAACATTCTTATGGTGCCGCTGTCCTCAGAAAAGGGGGACAAACAGAGGTTAAGAAGGCCGCCCGCCCTATCGGCTCTATAGGGGGAGTATGTGGACGTGTTTCAGCACAATGCAGCCTCTCCTGGGGGTTCTGGCTCTACCGCTGCAGCCCAGCCTGGAGGTGGAGCGCTGCGTTGCACGTGAGCTGCCTGTGGGCGGTGAGGCCTGTCCCTCACTTCTGGGAGGAGGATGGAGCGGCACCGACAGCTTCCCTCCTCTGTCCTCAACTCCACTGGGGAGGAACAAGGATACACATACACATACACTGGACTGCACACACACACACACACACACACACACACACACACACACACACACACACACACACACACACACACACACACACACACACACACACACACACACACACACACACACACACACACACACACACACACACAGACAGACACAGGGGCAGCCAGGAAGACGGGCAGAAGACACACATTCACACTCACACAAAATCACTCGCACACACACACAGGCCTCAGACATGTGCATGAATATATTAAGACACAAATAGGGGGATTCCTAATTAGTAGCAGGAGATGAATTTGAAAGTTCAATTGACTTAAAAGTGTGTGTGTGGCCTAGTGATAAAGAGATGTAAAGTCATGGCATGTGTGTTGGCCATGTGTTAATGTTTGCTGTGTGTGTGTGTGTGTGTGTGTGTGTGTGTGTGTGTGTGTGTGTGTGTGTGTGTGTGTGTGTGTGTGTGTGTGTGTGTGTGTGTGTGTGTGTGTGTGTGTGTGTGTGTGTATAGGTCTGGTCCTGTGGTACTGTAGCCCTGGGGGTCTGTGCTAAGCATTTATGAGCTAATTAAGGTCTGACCAGGGCTGGGAAGCTGGTGATAAGACGCGTCTCCGGCCTGCTTATTATTGTTACACGCTTCACTGGGGTTCCTCACACACACACAAACACACACACAACACACAACACACAACACACACACACACACACACACACACACACACACACACACACACACACACACACGTAAACAGACAGAGAAACGGACACCACACACACACAAATACAAACAAGCTAGCTTTACTGCCGAAGTCTCCTAATGTGCTACTTAGGGAGATGACTAAGTATTCTTAACAGGCAGGAGAAACTGAAGTAAATGCCAGATAAATTAAAGTGTTTCTGAGTCTGTCCAGGGCTCCAAATAATAGACCAATGGCTAATTGCTGTACCAGGAGTGTCGGGGAATCTCTCTCCTATTCTTACTCTCTTTCGCTCCCTCTCTCGTTCACTGTCTGTCGCTCTCCTGCTCAGCCTCACTCTGAACTGCTCGTTTCTTTCCCACTGTATCAACCACTGCTTATTTTTAGGTTTACTGATATGTGGAAAACAAATTCAACACTATTCACTTTGTGTAGCGTTAAATTCACAGACATTCATTGGTCTATTGGACAACTGATTTTAACTGCATTCCCTGTGTGTGTGTGTGTGTGTGTGTGTGTGTGTGTGTGTGTGTGTGTGTGTGTGTGTGTGTGTGTGTGTGTGTGTGTGTGTGTGTGTGTGTGTGTGTGTGTGTGTGTGTGTGTGTGTGTGTGTGTGTGGCTTCAGTGTGGATCTGAGAGGAGACGCGGATCATGGACTGCATGGAATGACTTCTTCAGAACCCTGGGAGCAAGCGAGCCAGAGAGTCATAGAGAGTAAGAGAGCGAGAGAGAGAGCAAGAGAGCCAGAGAGAGAAAGAAGGAAGGTGTTAGCTGAGCCAAAGATTGAAAAAAGGAGAAAAAGAGGGATAGAGATTTAAGAACAAAAGTAAGAACAACGGAACAAAACAACAAATGAACCAAAGATAGAAGGAGTGAAGTCAAAAGCGAAAAAACACCCGGACAGGTAGATTGCCAACAAGCAGACTTTCGGGAAGAGCAGAGACCTTTCAACACCAGTACACACCACAGCAAAGGCAAGAGTTGTCTGTGGATGCCAAGAAACAGTGTGTAGGCTGGTGTCACGGAAAGATGACTCTGTTGGAATGGACCCAGCCTGAAACACTGTGTTTTCTGGCGGTCGGTTCTCTGTGCTGAACACGGAGTGGAGTACACCACATCACACACACATACAGAGAACACACACACACACACACACACACACACACACACACACACACACACACACACACACACACACACACACACACACACACACACACACACACACACACACACACACACACACACACACACACACACTTGTAGCTAAAGCCCTGCTGACCTTTAACCCTGAAAACATGCTCTAGCTCCGAGTGTGTGTGGGTCGGTTGGTGCCAGTGTGTGTTATGTATACGTAGATAATGAAAGCGTCATAAGAAGTCATCCACATCATCCAGAGTGTAGTTAGAAGACAGAATGTCCTTCTCCACTGCCCTACTTACTCAATCTGATGGCAATACATCCACACTATAATCCATGCATGCGTAAAGATACGTGTGTGTCGTCTCTTTGGTGAAACATCAATTCTTGACGGTTTAGTACCCGTCATTCCACGTTTATAAAGAAAGGGAGGGGATCATTCCTGTCCGATTTACTGAAGGACTTCTCCACCTCATCCGTAGCTCCAGTGTGCAGAGAGGGGAATCTGTGGAAATCAGCAACTAAGCAGAAAACCCAGGCTAAAGCAAACATCCAGGGCAAAGCACTTCTGATGGCAATCTTGCCGTCCACCGTACCTTCCATACACATGTATTGGCATGCCCCATATGCCAAACGAGTATAACAACATACTTATTCACACAGAAAACATGAAAATGGTATACAGTGGTTAACTGTGCGGACCCCTGCAGTACAGAAGGAGTGAGTTACTGAGGGGATAATGCACAAAGGAAGGCCTTACCCGCACACACAACCCAACGCATCAGATGCCCCCACAGGAAGTGGCGAACGCAGTCGTATTGTTCCTTGAGAAATATGTCCTAAAACCTCAGCAATTTCAAAAGTATCACTGCCTAATGGAATTATTATCAAAAAAAGAAGATTCAGCTGTACCCAATATCCAACAACGGGACACACAGGGCGACACAGAGTGGAGGACGATGACGCATTCCCACGCGGTGTGGAGGAGCAGAGATGGGGATTTAATGTGAAAATAATTTTGGAATGCAACTATGACGACGGAGGGAGGAAAGAGAAGAAGACAACGAGAGCGAGGAGAGACGAGGAACACAAGAAACCTTTTGTTCGGTTGTTCAGAGCCGATCCTCTCCAACATATTAACGATGTGCTGACACCAAGCCCAAAACAGACACACCGCACCTTCAAATCATTAGCAGCACACACTAAGACACGTGTACGCACACACACACTCAAACATTGACACACACATCGATATTTGCACGAATACATGCAGACACATGCATCTTTCTGGAAGACAGGAACCAATTTAACAAACGAATGTGCACACCCACATACACACACCCTCATCTAAACACTCCTTGATTCCAGTCTGGCTACAGACCTCCCTGAGTGATTGACAGTGGTGGATAGAGTTTCCACCCAGGCTGTCTCTCCCTGTGGCTTGGCCCTGGCCCTGCGCACTGTCACCTCTGTGGCTCTGTAGACGATGAGCGAGACGGTCCTCGCCTTTGTTTGAACCCCAATGTTTAATTATCTATCTCAACTCTGTGCTCACTTCATTTCCTCTCAATCTCGGACCTCCCTTCCCTCTCCCTCCTCCCTCCCTCCTCTCCTTCCCTCCCTCCCCTCCGTATAGGTGAGACAACCCTTAATCCCCTGCTGATGGATCCTTTCCCATGTGGGACTGCAA
Organism: Gadus chalcogrammus; assembly: GCF_026213295.1. NCBI lineage: Eukaryota > Metazoa > Chordata > Actinopteri > Gadiformes > Gadidae > Gadus > Gadus chalcogrammus. The sequence goes on from NC_079424.1 coordinate 11,701,945, forward strand.
CTGCACTATGTTGAAAGGTGAGCACACACACACACACATGCATACACACACCCACCAGCAAGTAGACATAGATATGAACATTTGCAAACACAGGCAAGTACATGCAAATACCTCAAAGCATAAGACCTCTCCCTGCCCCAACACACACACACACACACACACACACACACACACCACCGCATCACGTCTCAATGTGTCACATAAACTTGAGCCATTGTCTGTCTTATAGACAAAAGACGTGTTGTGTAGGCGCCCCTGACAACCAGCGGGCAAACATCTGCTTGAGTGTCAGTGTGTGCGTGCGTGGACAGAAGCCACGGGACTGCAACATCGGTTTATCATGGAGATGCTATTTGCAATTTATCCGTTCCGTCTCTCTCTCTGTGTGTGTGTGTCTGTGTGTGTGTGTGTGTGTGTGTGTGTGTGTGTGTGTGTGTGTGTGTGTGTGTGTGTGTGTGTGTGTGTGTGTGTGTGTGTGTGTGTGTGTGTGTGTGTGTGTGTGTGTGTGTGTGTGTGTGTGTGTGTGTGTGTGTGTGTGTGTGTGTGTGTGTGCAACCACAGCTTCTGGCCGGTACAGGCGTTGTCTCACTGAACAATATCTTGTTTTACAAAGAGCACCACTCCCAAGACTTACTCCTGCATTAAGGAACAGGAAAATACATCTCTGTGTTGTCTTTGGCTGTACACTAAGAATTAAAGGTAACATTATGCCAAGAACATAAATCAGTGTTGCTGTTTTAAAGTCGCGACTGTGTAAATTAACCTTAATTTATAACTTTATACCCAAATATTATATAGTTATTCATTAGATTCTGAAAATGTCACAATAACCTTTTCTATCCAATTATATTTGACATGGGCAGAGCACATTTGTGTGCACATGTTGCATACTAACAGAGGCTAGACAGAATCTTGCACAAGCATTCTTGTTTGTGTGTGTGTGTGGGCTGTTGTTGTTGTTGTTGTTGTTGTTCGGTGGAACAGGATGAAACAAACTAAACAAAAATATCCCTAGAGAGTCCTATACAGGAATGTGTGGATGTTCCCACTGCAAAATGTGACAGTACGACACAGTAACCTTTCTGTGTGTAAATGTGTGTGCAAGAATTATTAAGGTGTGCAAATGCATGTTTGTGTGCGTGCATGTGTGCGTGCGTGTGTATGATATAGCTTTGTGGCAGTGCCAAGGTTGCAAGCGCACGCTAGACAGCGAGAGAGACAGAGACAGAGAGAGGAGCACGCACACACAGACTTCATTATGGTATCATTCATTATTCCCCGAAGAACCTCCATCCCTCTCGGTCTCTTTCCAACCTTGTCCCGCCCTCACATGCCCTCACAGCTGCAGCGTGCTCATTACAATTCTCTCTCCCTCTACACTTTACATCTCCACCGGTTGTGCTCTCAGACGCCTTCTCTTCCCCCACGCGTCTTGCAACAAACTTCCCCTTGCTTTGCATAAGACGACCAACGCAGCGTTTCCCTGAGTCACTTTACCTCTCGTTAACCTTCCTCCCAACTCCCTCACACTGGATTTAATCAACGCTCTGTAATCCTGCACATCCCTCGCCACACTGACCCCTGCGGCCTCATTAACTCCTGCATTCCTTCCGTCCTCCTCCTCCTCCTCCTCATCGCTCGATCTCTCCGATATCCATCTCTGTCTCCCTTTCCTATTCACTTCTTTCTCTTGCGTCTCTTTCTCTTCTGCCACGCGTACACACAGGCAGATGCACACGCATGCAAGTGAATGGTTGAATGTCCTTCTTGCTCCCTTGCTCTTCTGCCAGCATGGGCACCAATGGAGCATCGGCTGCTAGACCGAAGCCCCTCTGGTCGACGGGGGGGAGGGAGAGAGAGATCACCTTGTTTTTGATCACCTGTTTTCACTGGACATCACCTGGCAGTTGGGAGGAGCTGGGATGGAGAACTAATGATGCAGAAACCATTGTTTGTATGTGTGTGTGTGTGTGTGCCTGTGCGCTGTTTGTGAAATTGTAGACGGGCACACACACATGTGTATGTGTTTGAGTGTCTGTGTGAGTGAAACATGTGCATGTGCGTGTGTGTGTGTGTGTGTGTGTGTGTGTGTGTTTTAGTGTGTGTGTTCATGAGTGTGTGTGTGTGTGTGTGTGTGTGTGTGTGTGTGTGTGTGTGTGCCGTGTGCACACGCGTGTGGATGGGTGTGTATGTGGACCAAATAAGTGGAAAGTCTTACCTGCTTTCCCCCATATGGACGGCATTCAGCCTAATTAAAGCTTTTGTCTCCCCCACAGCACCGGCTGGAAGCAGCAGCACAGCATCCCCTCCCGCCCCCCCCCCCCCCCTACCGACTAAGTCATGGATTTGTGGCAGCTTGACATTATAAATGAGAGATAAAAGGAGGGCTGAGAATAAGTCAGACTTTTCTGCGTAGGTTTCCTTGGCAACCCGAGAAAAGCTCCTAGGCAACAAGGCTAACTAACTCGGAATGCCAACCAAAGTGCCCAAAGCATGTAATTACCCTGCGTGACGCCGCAGTCATGTACATTGCTGCGGGAAATAGGAGCTACATTAAAAACCCGACTAACCCTTTCAAATGGATTTAATTGCACTTACTATCAACATGAAACTGCCCTCACCCTTTAACCCCATCAAAGAGAAAAATACACACAACATTTTAGCCATTAAGCAATCAGCTCAATATCATAGCAACAAACAATTACAGCAACGAATCAAAGAGAACAGCCACAGCAATTCAAACACAGGCGACCTCATAACCTGCAAGATAGCAGTCAATGGTTGGCGTTAGGCCTCCCACCGCTCTCTAATCCTGCCCCTGCCACGCAGGCTTACCGGGATCAGGGTGACCACCCCAGAGGACACCGTCCCCACCTGACCCTAGGAGGTAACTCTGGCAGCCAAGGTGCTCTGCTGACACCCTGAATAACAGCAGCACCCACAACGGAAGCACACACACATTCACCCGTACATGACAAATCACACATAAACTCAACCACATGTAGGCACACACACACACACACACACACACACACACACACACACACACACACACACACACACACACACACACACACACACACACACACACACACACACACACACACACACACACACACACACACACACACACACACGCACAAAAAAAGGTCATGAATGATCAAAAAAAGCTATGTATAAATAGATCTGACACGCAAGTGAACTAACCACATGGAAACACAAACTCTAATAGCAACTTTGACTTTAATCTCGTTCATGATTGTTCTTTATCAGGGTCGTCAACTTGCAGCACTTCCTCCGGTAGCTGTGTAGTTAAAAATACTTCACTTTGTGAGGTGCCACAACAGATGCATCAAAATCATAGCAATTTCCACTGAACCCAAAAGTTTTTCCATGGCGAAAAAACTTTTCCGCAGTCGTTCAGGACTCCCATGGGGAGCGCAATGGAAAAGTGGGCGAGGAGGAGGGGGAGCAGGAGGAGGAGGAGGAGGAGGAGAGGAACATGGCATGGCACTAAATCTAATTAGCTTTTCGCTAACACCCTGGCTCAGCTGCAGGGCTCATTTCCTAATGAGCGCAAGCGGGACAGATCAGAGGCCTCTCCGTCTCCAATGAAAGTCCAATCCATCTTTTCATGTCTGACGGAGGGGAGGACGGGACGAGACAGCCCGGTTCTTAGCTAAATGAATATCTCTGAAGGAGCCACTTTCCCCATCAGGCGACGTCAGGAGGAGGCTAAAGAGAAGCACCTGAGCCTCCTGCGATGACTGATTAGGCTGAAGAGTACATCTGGGATTATGTGACAGTGTGTGTGTGTGTGTGTGTGTGTGTGTGTGTGTGTGTGTGTGTGTGTGTGTGTGTGTGTGTGTGTGTGTGTGTGTGTGTGTGTGTGTGTGTGTGTGTGTGTGTGACTGTGTGACTGTGTGTCATTGCACATTCACTATGCTTCCTTAAAAAAGAACAAAAAATTGGGTTATGGTGTTATTGAATTATGAAGAGGATGATGTATACAAAATGTCCTGTGCTGGTTTGGACATGTCAACCCCAGCTATGGGTAGTAGGCCCAAACCTGGAATGGCAATTCATTTCATGGTAATGTATTTAATCGGTGTAACCTAATAGAGCGGGGAGAAGGGCAAAGAGCAGAAAATGAGAAGAGCGGTTAGATTTGTGGCCAGAGGAATGCTCCGCTGGTTAGCCTAGCTGCCAGTGTATATGACAACAGACAATGACGGCTGATTCGGTTGACACATGCCGAGAACATTCTCCGTACTTCTCTCTGGTTACATCTGAAAGGCATTTCGCTTTTCCCCTCCTTTCATAGCTCCTTTTTTCCCCATTGGCTTTACAGATCTTCTGTCCTCTTACCATCCTTTGACCCAATTCTTTACTTTTTTTTTCTCGTCCTCTCTCCATCTTCCTCTCTCACCCCTACCTCCCCCCTCTCCTCCTACCTCCTCTCTCTTTCTCTTTCTGTGTTCATCCTCTGCTCCCTGCTATTCCCAAGTCACTCTATATCTGTCTGTACAGCCCCTCCATCTCTCACACCCCCCCGGACCCCCCCCCCTCCCATCACTATCTATTAGAGGAGATAGTGGAAGTAGACTCTCGTGTTATGATGGACGGGCCCACAGTTGAGTGCTCTCTCTCTCTCCCTCATGGCTCATCTTATCTGGAGCTTGACTGTGCAGAGCTCGGTGGGAAGCCTGTTTGGACTGGCAGATTTTCTTTTTTTGTAGTGTGTGTATGTGTAGGTGCGGATGTGTGGCTGTGTGTCTCTTTGTGTGTGTCTGTGTGTGTGAGAGATAGAGTTTGCATCAAGAGGCACCGCTAATTAAAAGGCCGGGTACACAAAAGACGGCGCTGATGCATTTCAATGTGATTGCAATGACCTTCAAAGGGCCTCAGCTTCAATCAGCTGCCTCGTCCGCATTGAGATGCATAATGGCTTTTGAATTGTCAGCGGTATTCGGGTGCCCAGCTGATTATTGTTAATGATGCATCCAAACTGATATCGACTGCTGTGGCAGGGAGTGGTGCAACATTAAAGAAACAAGGCAGCAAAACCACCTTCAATTGTGGGCCTCCACGCTGCGACCAATAGAAAGAGAATAATTGGCACAATTATGGACACATTTACAAAGAGAGGCCGACACAACATCATGGAGGACTGAAATCAATGGGATGCATCCCAGCGCGCTCTCTAAGGTGGCGGGCCCCCATCTCGGGGAGCTGGGCCCACTGAACATTGATCCGTTCACAGTGCAGGCGCAGAAAATAGACTTCTGAACAGCAGGAGGTGTGGGGCATCTCTCTGGGGGTAAGGGGAGAAGGGGGGGGGGGGCTGTTGGAAGACCTCCACAACACCTGGCATGCTCTCTTCCTCCTCTGAATCCGATGCATGCTGAGCAGAGTATCTCCTGGTTCCCCACCACAAGAGATGCTGGGTAGGACCGTGTCCATGCATAGTCCGGCTGAAGGCTCTTGTTGGGCTGCTCTGCTATCCATTATTTATCTATCTGCTCTTATAATTCCACGGTTGAGTTCCCTAATTGGTCCCTCGCTGATTTTTTCCGTAATACTCCCCCTGTCACAGACTGCACCTTCCCTGTGGGTGTAGTCGCTGAATGAGTGCTGCACACAACAGGCCAGATGCACAGGAACCAGGGACCTGCCTAGGCGACAGGAAGGGACCACAGCCCACAGCAGTTATAGAAGCAGAGTGGAAGCTGGTAGGCCCTGATGTTGTGGTCCTAAAGCCCATTTAGACTTTCGCCCATTCTTTAGCCGTGGGGCTCTCACACAGGAGTGCCACAAAGAGCAACAGCAGCACGTCGGTGTGGAATTCACTGGCCAATTTAGACGCACACACAGTGTCAACAAGCGCCGTCAAGTCAGCACTATATACACCGGGGACAGAGAAGAGAAACCCGGAGCTCTTGTACTTGAGCTCATCACACCGGGCCCCGTGGCACACAGGCCCCTACAAAGGCCCTTCTGACGGAATGTGGATGTCACTGCTTGGAAAGGAAACACGTCCATACCCTGAGCTGTACAATGTGACCAGATGATCTGTAGACAGACAGACTCACTTTACACAAACAACACCTCTTCCATGGAGATTATCGAGGTAATGGATTAGATCCTGGCACCCTTCCATCCGCCCTTATAGCCTGATATAGGCTCCTGGGTTAAAAATAAATGGGGATGGAGGGTGGAGCGGAGGGTGGAGCGGAGGGTGGGTGCTGTGTGGGGTGACGGGGTAATGTCAAACAGCTGTGAGATGCTGGCGGATTTGTATGGAGTCAGTCGACTTAAATCACAACAGCTGGGACGACAGCTCTCGCTCACTCACTCACGCACACACTCACTCACACACACACACACACACACATCCTCCGCACTCGTATCTCTCTCCTCTGGAGTCTTATCTCCACCAGAGATAAGGCCACCTGTAGCTCACACTCTTGGATATTCAACCATGCAGCACCCATGCAAACTAAACAAAACACAATCGCCCCTGAAGATTTGTTTCATGCTGGTCTAGAAGTCACCGTCCGAAAACCATTGACTGTAGGAAACAGACTCAGAAAGGTGACGAGGACAAAAAACTGCATGTACAAGTGTACTGAATATATTTAGATGCAGACACAGACAAAGTGTCTGATACAATAAAGAGAACACCCCCCCCCCCCCCCCCCCCCACACACACACACAAACTAAGCTGCACATGTGTGCAGCACGCCATGCATAACCGCCCCCTAAATTTCAACATTCCGTTCCATCCCCATTGTCAACACACTTCAACACCCCGTTTGAACCCCACCAACATGTCACCGATGTGTTTGGTCGCTCAGAGCAAAAGTGTCAAAATGCCAGCTTGACAACCCCTGAGCTGGAACCACCCCCGAATCAGCCAAAACACCTTCCTGTCAATCACAGCCTAGCACCAATCAGGAGGTGAATTGACAAAGGAACACTTTACTCACTGCTGGCCTGTCGCCCTGTGGGATATCTGAAGGGGAATGTTCTTCACACACTGTGAAGAAGATGACAGCAGTCCTAAGGGTGTGTGTGTGTGTGTATGTGTGTGTGTGTGTGTGTGTTTCAGTGTGTGTGCGTGTGCGTATGTGTGTGTGTATGTAGCAGACACAGCAAACACATTAAGTAGCTTTCTGATTGAAAAAGTCTACTCCCCTCTCTGATAGAGTAAGTGAGGGAGCGAGACAAAGACAGAAAGAGACAGAGAGAGAGAGACAGAGACAGAGACAGAGATAGAGACAGAGAGAGAGAGACAGAGACAGAGACAGAGATAGAGACAGAGAGGTGGGTAGAAGATAAGAGGACCAACAGACAGAAGATGAAAAATAAAAGGGACCAATGCAGCCAGTGGAGACCAATGAGCTATTTTCTCCAAAAGCCCCATCCCTAGGCCCTACCCACACACATGAGAACTAAATCCAGCAAGTAAGGTAGTGCACAGCAGCTCAATGTATAGTGGCCCATCAGCAGGATTTACAGTTCCTCCATAATTGGCATTTGGATTAAAGGTTGAAGCCATGTTGGAGTCAGGATCCTGTCTGACCCCGTGCTCCCTTGGCCTAAACCCAAGGAGCTCAATGGTGGATCCATCCCTGAATCAGCTACTGCAGTTACTGCATGAGAGAGAGCTCATGCAGGTCCTGGTCGAGGTTTACGTACAGTGTTTTGTATCTTCCAATCGAGGCAGCTTAGAAAGAGCTAGGGGTCACAAACGGTTAACTGCCAGAAGGTAGCTGCTCTTTTTCCTAACAATGCAAGTGTACTCACAGGGAAATTAAGATGGTCCTCTCAGATTCATCGTTGAACTTAGACTTCGCATCCCTCATCCCTTTAGAAGTCGTCAATCATTCCATTAGGTCTTCGCCGCATGCACCGCAGTCGATGGAAACATCTGCTCCACCGCTTTCCAGCCGGGCTACTCCGTCCGCAGCGCACTGCCAGTCTAACTAATATACCTTCAGCGAGCTGTGGGGGTCCTAAATCAACCCCAGCCGACTGTGACCTTGTAATGGGTCTCTGGATGCCATGCCTTAAACCAACCTTAGCCCCAAAATGGCTGGCGCTGGAGCCCAGTTTCCCCTCCCATTATGTCCTGGCCAGGCAGACGTCGACTAAATACAGGAAGCGAGGGAGAGAGGCGTCGAGGGAGCAGGGGTGTGCGGGCGGGTCGGGGTGGTGGTGGGGTGGTTCCTGGCGGAGGGCAGAGAGGTGATGCGGGCACAATGCAGTCCCTTCTTCACCTCTGTTCACTGGATGCCCACGGATTGGATGTATGTTATTTTAAGAGGAGTCATTTGAGGGTTTTTTAAGATTGAGGGGAGTATGTGTGTGGGTGGGTGCATGTGTGAGTGTGTTGGGGGGATCTCGGGGAGGACAGCTGTACTGTAAATCTCGAAGGATCTGTGGAGGAGAAGCAGGACTGGAGCCAAGGGAGGGGTCTGCTGTCCACACCTGACAACCCACCGTTTGTGTGGTGCCCTGAAAGTCAGCAGAGATTTGTGAGCAAAATACACAACACCCATCTTCGGCTCTCCTCCAGAAGACTTCCATGGAGTCACTTGTGGAGCCACTAGCAATGTGCACGTCATGTACAAAGCACTAAATCAGGAAGAGGCAGACAACAACACTCCAAGCCTCCTTTCCCTTGCTGTTATGGAAACTTAGCTTCTTGCGTCCATCCACAAACAACGGTACCGAAGCCCTCCCAGCACGGCCCAACTATACTCCGACGAGGCTCAGTTAAAAATCGGCGCAGTTCAACCCCAAAAAAACTCAAAGCCGGTGACATTAAAGCAGGCTTTTCAAAACAAGAGCGGGCACCCTGCTCTCACTAATGATTCCCCTAATGCTGTTAAACTAGATGGAGATCATTTGTCACCATTCAGAGGAGGCAGTGCGCCGAGGGATCCCAGCGTGCTGCTCCGGAAGAGAGGAGAAAACACCCTTTTATCCCCCTCCTCGGAGACTAAGAGGATAACTCATCTACTCAACCACCACTACCCATCCAACCACCCACCCCCACAGGAACAAATGAAGTGATCAATCAACCCCCCCCCCCCCCCTCCTCGGCAGTCCCAGAGAGAGAGAGAGGAGAGGGCCAGAGGCATGGGGAGAGAGAGCCTGGAGAAGCCAAAAACACACACACACACACACACACACACACACACACACACACACACACACACACACACACACACACACACACACACACACACACACACACACACACACACACACACACACACACAGTTTTAGTTTATGAAAGTAGCAAAGGGATCAGATTTGATATGAAATGCAAAATGAGCAGCTATTGGAATGAATGATGAAAGCCCTTGGATTGATATAAATGAACTACTGACAAATGTTCTCATAGGATGAGTTAGTCACAGAATAACAGATGTGTTAGCAGAAATTCGTTAGAGAGAAATAGAGAAAGAGAAAGAGAGAGAAAGAGAAAGAGAAAGAGAGAGAGAGAGAGAGAGAGAGAGAGAGAGAGAGAGAGAGAGAGAGAGAGAGAGAGAGAGAGAGAGAGAGAGAGAGAGAGAGAGAGAGAGAGAGAGAGAGAGATTGTGTATCTGCCGAATACACAGCAATTTATCTGAATAAAAGCCTTGCTTTTGTGAAGCACTATAAAGAAAATGTGTATTAAATCGTGAGACAGGTGACGCAACAAAGAAGACATACACACAGAGAAAGAAAAAAGTGGAATAGTTTTTGCCTTGTTAAGGCGAAACAGGTCCCTCAGACAAAGGCTTGTATTTACATCGTCTTCAAGCAAAAAACGAAAGATAACAATGACAACATTTAGCCAAATCCATTGTCTAGACATCATCTGGAACTCGGCCTATCATAACAACGGCGGGGGTCCGGACTGCGACCAGCATAACCTCAAGCCCTTGGTTTGTGTTGTGCGCCAGGACACGGCCGGCACAGCACAGACCCCCTGATGGATGGTGGTGGAGGGATGGTGGTTCATGTGAGGTCCCCAGACCACAAGCCAAGACTGATAGACATGGGGAGAGGAGGGGAGAGGGGGTGAGGGGATGCAAGAAAGCGGTTGCCTCGCAAGAGTGAGAATCACAGAGACAGATTGAGAGGGAGAAGGAAAGAGGCAGGGAGAGAAAGACAGAGAGAGAAAGAGACAGAGAGCGAGTGGGAGCAAGACTGAAATAGAGACAGGCAATCGCTATTTGTCACGTTTTGTGGGGCCAATTGAAAATAAGTAAAGAAAACAAGAGACACATAAAGATACGAGAGGGCAACGGAGAAGAGAGAAGAGAGAGACAGGGAGTGAGAGAGAGAGTAACCCTCTGAGACGTTGGCGGAGAGGTAAAGAGACAGTGAAACGTAGAGAAGAATGAGGAGGAGGAGAGATATTCTGCTCTCTCTCTCTGGTCTGGCAGCAAGCCTTCTGGCAGAGGCCTCTGATATCCATTGCATATGGGTGTATAGTGGGTTTTACACACACACACACACACACACACACACACACACACACACACACACACACACACACACACACACACACACACACACACACACACACACACACACACACACACACACACGTAACTGATACAAGCGAGAGGTACAAGGTTAGAGCAACATTGACAGAAACACATTGACAGGATTGTCTCTGCAAAATGTACAGATTTCATGATTCCTTTTCCAAGCCATTACACTCCAGTTAGCCCAGATCGTAACATATTAGTGCAAATCATTTTTACAGCTGCTTAATAATGTACCGGTAATCGGAGAGGAGAAGAGGAGAGAGGAGAGGAGAGAAGAGAAGAGAGCAGAGCAGACATTTGAGAAGAGAAGAGGCATCAATCCAGATGATGAGGAGAAGAGTGTGAGGCATTAAGGAAGTGAGGTAAGAGGAAGAAAGTAGAAAAACAGACAGGACGTATACAGGAAGTAAATAAAACCAAATGGACCTCCAGGGGTTATGGATGTCCTAAGTGACTTCCTGGAGGGATTTCCGGATACGTAGAGAGAAGTATGTGTTGGTTTCTTGCTCAATGCCTGGTTCAAATGACAAACACAAGGTAAATGAAGATGCTTGAATTATGAATACACAAAAGGAAGCAGAATGCACATGGCTAGACACAAATAGATTCCAACCCCCCCACATGCACACACACACACACACACACACACACACACACACACACACACACACACACACACACACACACACACACACACACACACACACACACACACACACACACACACACACACACACACACACAAATAGACAGAGATTGATCTCACCGATTAAGTGTATACTCAATCACTGTGTCTTTATTAAGTGCTGGGCCCACCCCAAGCAGAGTGCACACCATGCACACCAGCCAGTGGTGTGTGCACAGTGGCTGTCAGAACTGTCACTCAAACCTAACCCTAACAGGAATAGTTAACATAACGTAGTGAAAACAGCACCTCTTGGTTCTTTAATACAGACTCTGTTATTCCATTTTTGGTTGGAGTTACCAATTGCAATATTCTTCTGCTGAGGATTAATGCCAATTAATTAGTAATGGGGGGAAGGGAGGAGGAGGAGTAATATAACTATTGTCTTTATCAGTGCCTCTGCCCAGTCATCACATCAAACCCGCCCCGTATTTGATCAATGGTTGTGATTGGCATCAATCAGCCAAAAGTGGGCGTGGCAGTTGCCATGCTGTAATCAAGAAGAGGTGTATTTCCTACAATAGATTTGCATTATACCAAAATAAATTGTTGGGTGATCAGAACATCAAGAGGTCCTTATGGGTTGTTACCGCGCTCAGCTCGGAGCAGCCAATGGGCTCCCTTCAAGCTGATGCAGTGAAAGAGGTCTGTGCGCTACGTAGCACATACTTTTTGCTGTGAACAGACTGTAGTTTCAGATAGTTTCACAATTAGAAAGAGCAGAATGCTGGCGAGACCTCTTGTGTGAACCGAGCACAGCACCCTGGTAGTTCAAGACACCCAATCCCATGACGAGGAGGGATCAGGCAGAACAGACCCTCCGAGCAGTGTGTTTGTTCTGTCACCGTGGGCCCAGGATGCAGAAAGTACACCACGGGCTAAAGATACCACCCTCCTTCATCTATTTTGGATAAGAAAGGAAAAACCTTTTCTTATTTTGTTGATAGACCCAAATGTTCTGAATCAGTTTCCCATCAGTGTGCTTGCATCACATGCCATCTGGGTGGGGGATCACACACACACACACACACACACACACACACACACACACACACACACACACACACACACACACACACACACACACACACACACACACACACACACACACACACACACACACACACAACTGAGTAATCAACGACTGGCTGTGACTGCAGAGTGGCCATCTGCAGCAGTGGCTACTCAGGCTTGGAATGAGAGAGGGTTGGAGAATAGCTTCAAACGTGCTTGCATGTGAAGAATCCCCTCCCACACACACACACACACACACACACACACACACACACACACACACACACACACACACACACACACACACACACACACACACACACACACACACACACACACACACACACACACACACACACAAAGTCAAACTCTTACTGGCAGCCATGATGAGGCCCTGACCTGTGCGAACTCTTGACAGTGTGTTTGGATTATCAATGTGTGGGGTCAGCATGTGTGTGTGTGTGTGTGTGTGTGTGTGTGTGTGTGTGTGTGTGTGTGTGTGTGTGTGTGTGTGTGTGTGTGTGTGTGTGTGTGTGTGTGTGTGTGTGTGTGTGTGTGTGTGTGTGTGTGTGTGTGCACATAGGTATGCAGAAGGGAGAGAATCAGAACGGTCACCGTCGATAACATCTGATTTATGCAAGCAGTATAAAAGCATATTAAACAACTTATGATCTGACCACAAAACTACGAACCAAATCGTCCCCAAATTCCATTGCGTGTGTGTAAGATGCAGCCTTTGTTTATCCTTCCAGCCACTCTGATGAGCAGTGGCTGAATCCGCATATGCTAGGCTGCCTATGCTAACGATGAGTCTATTACCTCTCTAAACCTGCGGCTGCAACACAAAAACAGGAGGCTCCAAGAACACACATCTAACGGTCTAATCTAAACAGCCCCAACGTAAACCCCGCCACGCCACGCACCAATACACGCATCCCCCCCTGTAGGCAGCATTAAAAAGCCATTGCCTACCCACTTTTAAGTGGCTCCAAAACACAAGCTAAGCAGACTGTCTGCCATCGTAATTGATTAGCGAAAACACATTCCGCATCCACTTCCCACAAGAACCAGAACCAGAACCAGAACCGTGGGCATTGCCGTTGGTGGGCGTCGGTTGGGATCCCCATTGTGGATCTCCCAAAAATGGTCATGTGGGACCCTATTCTTATAACAGCTGAGACCCCTGCCTATAGACACACACACATGCAGAGTCCTCTGGGGGAAACCCTGCGTGACTCTGACAATCAATCAGTGGATATTGCTTTTATTGACAGTCCACAGAAGAGTCTCCTTCTGTTTGATGAGCTCTCTCTCTCTCTCTCTCTCTCTCTCTCTCTCTCTCTCTCTCTCTCTCTCTCTCTCTCTCTCTCTCTCTCTCTCTCTCTCTCTCTCTCTCTCTCTCTCTCTCTCTCTCTCTCTCTCTCTCTCTCTCTCTCTCTCTCTCTCTCTCTCTCTCTCTCTCTCATTCCCCTCTCTCACATCCTCCTTCTGACTGTATACACATTTCGTTATGGTTTTTCTTTCATGCTCATACGGCAAAAAAAATTCTCCAATGCTATGATTTGGGGGAAATATCACACACACAAATACACCCACCCACACCCACACCCACACCCACACACACACACACACCGTTACTGCTAACCCAATCAGACACCACAAAATGATTCCTTCCTCGGGGTGAGGGAGGAGGAAGTGTGGTGGGCTCATGCATAATTCATATCTACTATGATACACTTTCTGCTCCATGCATAATGCAGACGCCCTGTCCACCAGCTAGCGGAGGGGAAGAGAGCGGTATTTAAGAACGGCAAATGAAACGGAAAATGAGCTAGCACCGTCTAACGGCCACTAACAGACCCTGGACAAACGGCCAGAGAAACTGAAAACGCTTTCGGTTAATTGTAGTATGGTCCATTGGAAACGTTATCGAGTTAAAAATGAAACAATCTCAGAAGAAACTGTTCTTCCAAAAAATATCAAATGACCTTTAACGTGTAAATCGGTGTGTGCAGATGGAGCAATTTCCAAAAGTATTGAGCAATGTATTTCAATGAGGCAATTTATAAAAGGGGAGTAAATAGCAAACCCACAAATACCTCTCCTCCATCAAAAATCCATTATGAAGAAATAAGCTTGATCTTAGTTTAATCACTTCCATTCTACAAACTGTGGGGGTAAAATCATCACAGAAAAGACAGAAAAATCGGATAATGTTGCAAACGCAGCCCTTCCAGTCACAACGTAAATCTTTGCAGGGAACAGTATTAGAGTTGACTTTTACGGCTCACATCGGCTTCTCTCACATGGAAACAGCACTTCCCAGTACGGCCATCACTTTAATGAGGCTCACTTTCTGCCCTTTTTTGCTCACTTAAGGACACCGTTCCAATGCTTGACCGCCTCTCCCATTTTTCCATCAACCTCAAACCATTATTCTCCCCCTCGATATCTCCCCCCTATTTTCTCTCTTTCTCCACTAATGGCTTTGAAAGGCATCCCTCTTTGAACAGAGCGGTGCACATTTGTGGGACATTTTTGTTCCATTCCTCGATCTAAACCCCTCAGCCATCCATAGTCTCTGTCCCGCTGCCAACAATGCATGGCTGAAATACCGGAGAAGCGCTGTCGTGTGCCACATGGGACAAGAGATAATACCGCTCTCGTCAAACAGATGTCTCTCCCTCTCTTCCTTTCTACCTCACTCTCTCTCCGAGGAAGCAGGAGGAAGAAAGGGAGTCTCCTGGAGAGAAAGAGGAGAGGGATGGAACAAAGGAGGGATTGGCGTGGCCTTTGAAAGGCAGCACGCGTCCCCCAGACAGAGTTTTCATCTGTCAGCTGAACAGAAGGGCAGCAAGAACACCCAACACCCGTGTGCATGTATGAACACACACCTCGCTTTCCTGATACCCATGAAGGATGAACCATGAAGCAAAAGAAAAGCAATCACTACAGATATAATGACATTCACCGGGGATGCTACCTGTGTTTTGTGTTGTGTTTTCATTTCTTTTTATTTTGATAAAACACAGCAACAGTAATGGGTGTCAGGGGAGGCCGTCACGCAGACACGGCCCAGTGTCCATCTGTCAAAACGGAGACAAGCTGAAATGGGTTGGCGGGATAAATGTAGGGCTTGATAGTGGGGGGGGGGGGGGGGGGGGGGGGGGGAATGGAAAGATGGATAACGGAGTGAAGAAATTGATACATAGATAAATGGGAAGAGCTGGGAAAGCCGGGTAGGCTGGAGATGAGTAAATGGTTCAAAAGTGTGATCCTGTCGTCGGGGAGGGGGAACACCTTAAGGAAACTAGGATGGATTACAATGCATTGTTCATCTTAAAAGAGAAAAAGGACCTGGAAATCGTTTTATACATATCCCATGAATTCTGCAATGTGAAAAAGCATTATTTAGTTGACATTCCAACTGAAAAAAACCAATACAAAAAAGAATGATGCATTTCATTTTTTACTGATATTCGAAAAGCAAGTGCGCAATCAGTATCGTCCCCTCTGCCTGTCAATCATTGCATAAACTGCACGCATTAAAGAGTCCATTGCCCCCCGAGGAGAGGTCAATATCTCTAATGAGAATCAGTTAGACGCCGACAGCATTAGCTCGACACACGCGTGACGGCAGAGAAATGAAAAGAAAACAAGGAAACCGCGATGAGGCGAGGAGCAGCACAGGACAGTCGTCTCCGTGGGTATGAGGACCGTGAACGTAACTGTTGCCTCTCTCCCTCTCCCTCCATCGCTTTCTGTCATCTGTGGCCCCCCCCCACCACACCCTAATTGTTTCATTTGTATCATCTCTCCCTCATTGACCCCCCCCTCTCTTCTCCTCTCCACACTGTCTGCTCTGTGCCAGGGGTCCTGTCTGCAGCAAGCGGCGCTCTGTCACGGTTCATAGACTCCCTATCTCCCTAAAGATGACTCCCTGGCGGTGCGGGGAAGACAAAGAGAGGCAGAGAGAGAGAGAGAGAGAGACAGAGAGAGAGACAGAGAGAGAGTTAATCTCATTATGAATAGGGATCATCTGCCGTTGACTCCGGGCCCATGGCCGCACGCGGAGGGGCTGGGCGTGGAGGGAAATGACCCGGAGCACACATCAGTGATTTGGAGAGCTGCCCCAACCCGCGGTCTTCAGTCTGCACGCTAATGAAAAATGGAAACTCTCACCTCAGCCGACGCCATCACTAAAGGGGGCTTTTAGCCTTTAACATCTTGTACAAAGGACTTCACATGGCATTGGATTGTACATAATGTGTTCGCTCATGACCGATTGAGACAGCGTTTGTATTGTAAGGATAAAAGAATGCCCCCAAGAGGACTATTGAGGGAAAAAAGCTGAGACAAGAAAAACCAAGAGAAAATAAATAATAATTATATTTAAGTATGAATTCAAAACTTGATGAGGTCTACGTTTTTTTCCTTTCTTTTACTGTCTGTCTCCCGCTTTTTGTTCTCCACAATCACCTATTTTCCAAAAGTACTGATATTCCTTATACTGTATTGGCTTCTTTTAGGTTATTAAGCAGTGCACAAAGCCTTTGATGTCTTCACGTTCCTCCCTTTCGTTTTACTATGGTGCGAGTATGGTAAGTTAAATGCAGCTGGGAAGACGTTGAAGCCCAAATATTCTTAAATATGCACCTCACTGTCCTATTTAAAAAAGAATATATCCCACATATCTTGAATTGTAAATCACTAACCTGACTTCCAAATCCAGAACTCATTAACTTAAATTAAAGCAAGACCTACTTTGTGCTGAAGATTTTAATTAGGGAGAAAGATAAAATGAGAACTTCAGAATAGGAGAATAACTGCATGTAAATGATTCTCATTTACATGCGAACTGCAGGTGCAACTTATCCTCCAATGTTGAGTGTCCAGAATGCTCTGACATGGAGATTATGTTAGACGCACAATATACCGGAGCCTGAAATCTTCTGCCCTTCCAACAGCGTAACTGTTGTTCAAACTGAAGGAGGGGGGGTTGAATGGACACTTAAGTCTGTGGAGGGACCATCACTGAGGTGATCCTCTCCTACATTACTTAAACAGTAATGATTGATTTTAAGCACTATTGCTTAACACGTTTGTTTTTCTCGAATACTTCTTGATCTTCAAGTCAACGTTTGTTTGAACCATATTAAGACATGTTCCACCAAAAGCTCTGTGGGCTTTTGGTAGCACATCTAAAATCAGACTTAACAGACTAGTAACAATGCTTGTAAAGTGAATAAAAACCATTCAACCATCAGAAAGGATTATGCTACCCTGTTCATTAAGGCCAGCAGGATTCCTTCATTAGCTCTAACTAAGCCACTTCCAACGCTCACTGGTGATTCCCACTCACCAATCAAGGTCCATTTCCTTTGCGGAAAACAAAAAGGGAACCCCCCCCCCCCCCCCCTCCCATCATGGCTTGTCCTTGGACACACCAACCGGCAATCGTCTGCGGCGCTTTAATCAGAGATGGCGCTGTAACAAACAAACAAACTCTCCATGGGATCGGAACGCATTGTACCCATGGAGATCCCCAGCTGGCCGACCCAGCCGAGCAGCCCATGCCTGCCCACCCTCCAGCTGCATCCATGGGTAGCATTCACTAAAGGGTGGGCCGGTGCAGAGTGCTCCAGCCAGGCTGAGGAGCTGGCAGATGACTCCCGTGCACCTCGTTAGATCCAATATAGGGGCTTAGTGCTGGGTGGGGGTGGGCAGCCCGCACGCCCCCAGCCCCTCAACCAGCAGCGGGGAGGCCTGCTCCCGTACCAGCCTGCGAGAAGAAAGGGACAGCAACCAAACCACGCAGGGAGCATCTCTCTGAGTGTGTGTGTGTGTGTGTGTGTGTGTGTGTGTGTGTGTGTGTGTGTGTGTGTGTGTGTGTGTGTGTGTGTGTGTGTGTGTGTGTGTGTGTGTGTGTGTGTGTGTGTGTGTGTGATGAACAAACGACGCACCATATGGGGAATACATTTTGACTTGAACAAATCATTCGGTGGCCCGGTGTGATGAGGAACTGCGGCCTTGGATGCTCCTCCAGCTGTGGGGGTTGAACAATGGGAGGGGCCCTGGGAGGGGCCCTGGGAGGGGCCCGGGGAGGGGCCCGGGGAAGAGCACAGGGTAATCAGGTGCATCCAATTCTGGGCTGCCGCAGGACAACTGTGTCCAAGGAAAGGCTCTGCCCTGTCGTGTGTGTGGGTCTCCAGGAAGGACGTGATGTCGATGACTAGGTTATTATCCTTAGTTTCCGCTTAGCTCATGTTTCCACTGAGACCTGCTAAGGGTCATTTCCTTGGCCATTCCTAGCAGGTCCTGCAAAACGCTTTAAAGAAATGCTCATTAGCATCGAGGACGTTGTGTGAGAGATCAGGGTTTATTTTTGGGCAATAATATTGACAAAAGACATTTTCATCCCTTGAGGTTTTTTAGGCTTCATTTTTAAGGCTTCAGTTGAAAATGATACTTAAACGGTTCTCAATGGCACTGCCATATATTAACACAGGCCATTCCAAAATATTGGAATAAATATTTTCTTTTCTTCTTTCGTTATAATATTGGCGGGAAGAAAAAAGGTGGGGAAATAGTGTGGCCATCAAAAGTAATTATTGCAGAGAGTTATAAGAATCCAACTCTGGACCCCAACAACAGGGGAGGACGTCTTAACGTCTCGATGGATCCATTGAGATCTGAGGCACCGGGGGGACTGATTGGGGCCAACCAAGAAAAGGACTTTAGATGACTGGCCCTGATTGGCCATTGACTGGACTGGGAGACGCTGATTGCTGGGAAAGAGTGGGCTGATCAAGACAAGTGATAGGAGCGTTCCTTACTTAACAATGTAATGCTCGTGCAAAGCTGAGCCCTCCGCACACAGAGTGAGTAAGAAGGGCTTCTGGAATAAGGCGCCGCATAGTTAGGAAACTGGCTTAAGAGTCCAGATAATACCATAAAAAGACTAAATTTGGAACTTTCGAGCAGTCGCACGCATAGACTGTCGGGAGGCCTCATGCTCCACTTGCGCCCAGCTAAAAACATGACATTTAGGGAACAATAAAACACCCAGAAATACATTGCCATTAACAAACATACTGCCACTATCGGCTGAATAGGAAACGACTCGGCTCGGTTGCGGTTCGTGATTCGACATCAAGCGTTCAACACTGGACGGGATAACAAATCCACCTACTGAATCTCAACGCCATGGAGCCTGGCTGTGTGCTGATGAACAAGAGTGCGACTCCGTAACAAGATCATGACGGATGCCCAATTAGCAAGTGGACGTTCCCCCAGACTACGAGGACGCCCCCTCCCCCCAGCTAACCTCTAGCCTAAAATAAGTCCCACATGTGGACCTTTGGCAGGAGCGTGACCCCATTAAACCAAAACAAGACCTATGCCGGGCCCAGCTAATGACATCGCACCCTGCAAGTCTGGCCTGAACTGCTAAATGACAGCCACGCTCACACTCACAAACACACAAACTAGTGTGTTGTGCATTAACATAGACAGACCAACATGCACATAGAGCGAGCCACACATACTCCCAAAAGACAGATACGTGCTGTAGGTGTAGACACCACACACACACACACACACACACAACAGTCTGTTGAAGCCAAAAGTGTCGATAAGAATAGGTCAAACAACAGATGGTTCACTTTGGATTAGCAAAGACTCTGCCACTGCAGGCCACCGTCCACTGCTAGATCACCAGCAGAAGTCTTCTACAGTAATCTGGACAAATGCTAAACTAAAAAGGTCAAAATCCCCCCCCGTGTGTGTGTGTGTGTGTGTGTGTGTGTGTGTGTGTGTGTGTGTGTGTGTGTGTGTGTGTGTGTGTGTGTGTGTGTGTGTGTGTGTGTGTGTGTGTGTGTGTGTGTGTTAAATTAAACACACAACACACACATAAATTAAAACAAGCTTAAACCTTACCCTTTTGTAAGAGATTGAAGTATGTGTCGACGTGAGCAAATTGTCAACCATGCAAATACAAATTTGGCTATTTGCTGTTATCAGGAAAACAGACTATAAGGATAATGTAATTTAGCTAGATAGATAGATATTGGATGCAAATTTAGTAGTGATAAAAGGGAGAACCAGTGCAAAAAGAGAGAAGAAGGTGAACAGAATTAACAAGAAAATCTATTGTACTTTCTAATAAAACACATCACAGCAAAGAAATGTTATCAACATAATAGAGTGTGTGTATGTGTGTATATGCATGCTTGCTGCCTGCGCGTGCATGCGTGCGTGTGTGTGTGTGTGTGCGTGCTTGCCCATGCGTGGCCTGGTCTGGGTGACAGCAATAGGACGGGTCTATTGTGTTTGGCCAGCAGACCTGTCCACTTTCTTTTCTTATTAGACTGAATCATTAATCAGGGCTGACGCCCCACGGCTCCCTGGGTAATGTATGCACCGCTCTCTCAGGCTGGCAGGCTCTCTTAGAGAGACAATAGCAACAGTGCAGGATGGAATGGTGTAAGCAAAGACACTAGGGGACTCGTAGATGGAGAACACCCTCAAACAATAACATACAAATAAAATCAGCACGTACAGCTACCTGCCAGCGAGTATAACCAGAGTACTATTCAAATGTTTTCAAAGTAGCAAAACTTAGGCTTTGATCAAATCTTTTCCTAAACCACTTCCGATCTCCTGAATAAATTCACTGTCACGCATTCGGAGAGGAGAGAGGAAACGTCAGTAGAGCCCGCCTACTCTCCTGTTCTCCACTGACAGCGGCATATGATGGCTACTAATCACACACGCATCAGCCATTCCGCCCGCGCTCCAGATTCATTATTTAGGCCCAAGGTGCACAGCTTGCCTGAGTTAGCGTATTTACAATTCAAACAGGCCAGAGGTGCTGCAGCACCTTCTCCATCACCCCTAGGCGTGCCTGGCTTACAGAGAGAGAGAGAGAGCGAGAGCGAAAGAGAGAACTTTAAAGGAAGAGACAGAGAGAGAACTATAAAGGAAGAGCCTGATGCAACAAAAGCAGCTGTATGTAGACGGATATGCACATGTGAGAGTGCATAGTGCGTATGTACTGTAAAAGTGTTGACAGTACATACCTTTCTAATAAATGACTCCCCATGTCAAATTAGTGCACATACTGAAACATTAACCAAGCGAACATCATCTCCCACACACACACAAATACCTAGAATTTTGTGGTCCTTGACGAACAAGTGACAGATATCTTCAGGTCGTAATAATCCAACATCATAATTCAGAGACAGAGAGAGACGTGTGGTCAGATTCCCGGAGACCAAATTACCAAGAGAAAAACAAACTTTTCCGCCATAAAACCCACATATAATCACCAGTGCTATCCATCACAGCACACACGGAGCCAACAGTGAAACCCGATCGGGAACAACTTGAACCACAGAGACCAACAAAAGAAGAGGGCATCTCTGGCTCCGGTGTCAAGCTTTTAAATATTACAGGTTTGGAGCGAGTCGACGCCGTTCTTCATATGGCAGGCGAGGCACACGCCAGGCACGTGTGCACAGTACCATTCACACACACACACACACACACACACACACACACACACACACACACACACACACACACACACACACACACACACACACACACACACACACACACACACACACACACACACACACACACACACGCAGAGCAAACGGCTGGGCTCGTTTATGATCTTCAGCATGTCTGCGGCGTTCTTTTGACCAATAATGAGTGTAAGTGTGTGGGTGTGTGTGAGCGTGAGTGTGTGTGTGTGACGCACGTCACACCTGCTGTGCTGTGTTCCCACAACACCACCCTCAAGTACAGACCCATCTGGGTCCGGAACAAAGCACAGAGGTAAAATATCCCTCTCAGATGCCGGAGGCAGGAGGTGGGCGAGAAGCAACACTCGAGTACACGACCCGAATCTCAACGAGCACTCGGCTGCTCCTTCAGGCGCCGCACACTTTTGTTTTACTACTTGTCTTCATCATCGTGACGACAGTAAAACTCACAATCACAAGACCCAAGAAAGACTGTGTGTGGAAACCGGGGGGGGATCGAGGCACATGGAAGACGTTCACATGTGTGAGCGGGGCCGGCTGACAGATGTGGGCGGGATCAAAGTGGGATTGGAAAAAGAAAGAGGTGGAAGAAGAAGAAGCAAAAAGGAAAAAAAGGCAGAAGAGCGCATGGGCCTTGTTATTAAACCCCATTAGAGAATAAACAAACACACAGAGCTTTATGGTGACAGCAGATGGGAGGAGATATGCGGTGCAGGACCCATGCGGCCTGGCAGAGGGGGGGGGTGACGGTTGGGCCGGGGCACCCAGCGGGAGGCACTGGGGACGGGGCGTACAGTCAGCTCACCACGACCCTCGTTAGAGGGGCACTCTGCCTCTGGTCAGCGAGGACTGGTTTCCTCAGAGCCGGAGCGAGGATCTTGTAATTAAAACACACATCGACTACTCCTATAAATAAAGGCTCAATAAAACACAAGCAGACGTGAAACACATGGCAGAGTCTGAAACACAAAACAAAGTTAAATAAAATGACGAGCCAAAGCCGCTAATAAGCCAGAGTACCTTTGATCTCTGAGCTGTTCGGATGGGAGGGGAAGGGAGTGTGGAGGTGGGGGGGGGGGGGGGGGGGGGCGGTGGCGGGTCGGGGTGTACCATTCTACCCGGAGCACGGGGGTGAGTCGGGGCGACGCTGAACTCACCGCTGAAGAATGCGGGGATATTCGCTGACTAAGCAAACCTCCCTGAGCTCCAGCTGCCCAGGACGACAGACCGCTGAGCCATCTAATAGCGCAGGTGCAGCCCCCCCCCCCCGCCCCCCTCCCGCCCGCTCCATAACAGGCAGTAAATCCCTGCGCTAAAGGGGGCATCGCGTGTCCGCTACAAACCGCAGGCTCGCAGCAGGATGGACTTTGGTAGATGACGGTCAACGATATGTGAACAGTAAACATAAGACGTACCACTGTCCTACCTGTGGAGGTGAACCAGTGAAAAAAACACCTGGCAAGGTGGGAGATGGTGTGCAGGTGCACTCCAGAGCAGGAGCTGCCATCTCTTTGGCCATGCAGGGTTCCGGATGGCCTGAGATGGACACTGATCATGAGACGGACACTGATGTAGGAGAGGCAGAGGGATAACCAGAGTAGAAAAGGGGAAGGATTTGCTCAGTGAAACCCTCCCCACTGCTATGTTTACAACAGTCTTTTGATTTGTCCAAACAACCTCGCCTCGTTTCAACTGCCCAACCCCCCCTGGGGGCATTGAGGTCATTTGCTGTCATGTAGATTTAACTGAATATATCGCACAGTCTGAATGGGATAACACGGTACGGGATGAGCTGTTCAGCTTGGGTTTTTATGTTGTGAAAGTGCAAGGCCAAAAAGCTTTATCAGCCTGGGAGTACGCAGGAAAGTTTCCTAACATCCGAGCCCAAGACTAAATGACATTGATGTGAACTTCACGTTGGTGATCCACCTGGTCCTTTGCCCTTAAAGTCAAACATGTAATTTCCCCCATGTGATATTCTGAAAATGTTATTACAATACCATCCTTTACACCCATGCATTCATGGTCTTACAAGTTAAAAAGTAAAATACAAAAAAGACACTACAACAAAAGTAAAAAAAAACTGAAGTCTGACATCGTCCTCAAAGAGGAGGAGCATGTTGGCTGACAAAGAGGGGTACAAAAGGCAGCAGGTTGAGAGAAGGTTAACTGGGGAGGAGTCCATTTCCAATAAGAGACCTTTGTTACATTGCTATGAATGAGTCTCAAAGCACACCAGTCGGACACACACCTCCGTTGTTCTTAGAAATATTTTCCTCAAGGAGATCTAAGTAAAGAATGAATCCGGGATACTTCTTCAATATCTTTATAAAAGCATCTCTTGTCTCCGTGCCTGGTTCTATTCATCTGAAACCTTATAAATGCTTCAATGTGAGCTCTGCCAAAATATGTAAAAAAATAAAAATAAAAAGCTTTTGCGCAATGTTTTTTGTTATTGATGACTGTGTTTTCTCGATATTAACGAGTCATTGTCAGAAGGACTCGATTTTAAACCAGCTGGTAAAATACCATTCATTTCTCAACTGATTTTGGCCTCTGCCTCCTTCCGAAACCTCTTGCTACACTCTGTTGTCTCGTCCATCCTCGTATTTGTTTTATGACCAATTGTCACACTGCTGCTGATACTGTGCTGGACTGGCCCCGTTGTCAAGGCAGCAGTCGACTCCAAGCATGCTCATCGCCTTGGCAACAAGTCAAACAGCACAAATAAACTTGGTCAGATGAGGCACAGAAAGAGGGGCGGAGAGCAGACAGACAGAATGAGTGGAGCAGTCAACTATGCAGAGTCTCTAAGTCGTTAAGCTGCAGCACAGGGGCTGCTATCTTGTGCTCTGAGTCTCCTGATGGCTCAGCGGATTAGAGTTGTACAGGCTGTTGATGGTTTGAGTCTGATACTGGGAGGCACTCTGGAAAGTCTACCTGACTCGTGTCTGCAAACCTCACCCTCTTTATACTCTGTCCATTTTAATATTTTTCTTCTCTGTTTATTATGTATCTATATTGCATGCACACACAGCTTCCTTGTGTAAGGACTTTCTTAGTTAATTAGCAAAAACTGCAATTGTTAGGATGTCAACCTTTTATTCAAGACACAGGAAGGTCCATAAAGACAGCACAGTACAGTACATATATATAAAAATATATATATTTAAACAATACAAAACATTTAAGAGGGATGCAAATGAGGAATCAACTATTATAATACAAACACATTTACAAGCTTCGGGTCCAATGTTTCCAGAAGCAAGATGAGTATCTTGGATACACAGTGAAACCTATGCTACCAGGGTGTGTGTGTGTGTGTGTGTGTGTGTGTGTGTGTGTGTGTGTGTGTGTGTGTGTGTGTGTGTGTGTGTGTGTGCAGGAAGCTAGAAGAACCTTTTATTAGTGTTTACCTTCCCTCAGCCATCCGGTTACCATATCGTCCATGAAACACAGAGCCAACATAAAAAAAGCAGAAAACACACACAAACATATGGCGCGGATGAGCAATAAATAATAAGCTATTGTTTCCTGACAATGCAAATAGATTCCATGAACCTCATGAACCCGTTTATAGCACGACCGGAAGAGCATTGCATATAAAAAGTGGATAGCGCGTCAGATTGAGCTTTGACTCATTGAGAGCCTTGGCTGTGAACAGTGTGGATCGCACCCTCAAATGATGGGGAAAACAGCAAGAGAATGAGCAAGAGAGACAGAGACAGAGACAGAGACAGACAGAGAGAGAGAGAGACTGAGAGACAGAGAGAAAATCAGAAGGTGAGAAACATTTATATGATCAGAGAGAAAAATAAGCAAACCGGCCATTAAATGAAGCGTTACAAAAGCCTACATTTAGAAAAATTCCCGCTCACACACACACTTGCAGATGGACACATTGGCTGTGTTTGTTTAGATATGTTGAGCTGCTTTTAAACAATCTCCAGGAGGTCTCAAAGTGTATAATCAATACAGCCTATTAAGGCTAGTTGAAGGCGTTTCAGCCGAGGCATTTCTCGCAAACGTTTGGAAATAACCTGTTAATTATCTGGTTTCTGTTGGCTGTTGAGGACAGCCAATAACGGGGGATCTCCAGGCATCAATAAATCGCTGAAGCACTGCAGAGTCATCAGGCCTGAACACATTTGGCTGTGGCTCTGCCCAGAGTTGGGTTGCTCAAGTACCCGGTTCGTGATTGAGAACCATTAAAGGATAAACGTGCTGTTTAGGTTTCACAGGTCTGGTGTGAAAGTGTTTAGAACTGAAACAAGAGTATGATTTATATTCGGAAACCACTCAAAATCTTGGTCAAATAACAACAGAAAAACCTTCTATATAGGATATAAATATTGCTGCGCAAAATTGCTGCTGCCTCCTTGGTAGATTGTGCAACAATACTGACCTCTACTGGCTGCCATTGATTGTCATTATATTCGAAAAGTTGTCCAAAAACACTTCACAATTGAAAACTAGAGCGGTTTTATAAGCTAGTTTATTTATGGACAATTCTCAGATCAAGGTTAATTTTCCTTTATGTTCGTTCTCCCAGGAAGAGACCAGGTGGCTGGACAGAGAATGTGTGTGTGTGTGTGTGTGTGTGTGTGTGTGTGTGTGTGTGTGTGTGTGTGTGTGTGTGTGTGTGTGTGTGTGTGTGTGTGTGTGTGTGTGTGTGTGTGTGTGTGTGTGTGTGTGTGTGTGTGTTAGAGGGGGGGGGAGAAAGCAAGAGCAGGGACTGAATCAAAGAGCCTTTGAAGCAGCACAGAGCTTAAAGCCAGCGCTCTGGGCCAGTGCTCTGCGTGTCTGGGTGGAAGACGTGATGCATGGTCGGATGCAGGGAGACAGTGGAGGTCGCAGGGCCCGGAATCAAGGTTGGATTAGCCGTACAATGCTGAGGCTACAGTGAGACATCGAGGAGCATTGGCGGGTACAAATGTGTTCCGACAGACATGCGATGAATGTGGACTCTGCTTTTCATAGAGCCTGCATCCATCAACCCGAAACAGAGTGGGTGAAAACAACAGGGAGGAAGGGAGATTGCAACATCAGTAGAATGATATAACCTAGTTTAGACAAAAGAACAACAGGAGAGGGTCAAGAAATGAACTGACTTTAGCCACCATTCTACATGATCGGTATAAGAACGGCTATATCTGGACTAGGACATGAACGCTCCAATCGAGTCTTAATATCAGCCAACATAATGTAAAATGTTACATTTCAGCAGCCAATATGCATTAT
>NC_079424.1:12073991-12081491 GCF_026213295.1 Gadus chalcogrammus
TGGGCCTCTGGGATCGAGTGCTCAGAGGTGCGATTCATACATACGGACTACGATCCGAGAGAGATGTATGTGTATGTGTGTGTGTGCGTGTGTGTGTGTGTGTTTGTACATGCCTGTATAAATGTGTGTATGGGTGTGTGTGTTTTTATGTGCCTGTATGCAAGTGTGTGTGGGTGTGTGTGTGTGTGTGTGTTTGCGTGTGCATG
Source organism: Gadus chalcogrammus (assembly GCF_026213295.1). Taxonomy (NCBI): domain Eukaryota; kingdom Metazoa; phylum Chordata; class Actinopteri; order Gadiformes; family Gadidae; genus Gadus; species Gadus chalcogrammus. The sequence goes on from NC_079424.1 coordinate 12,074,198, forward strand.
TGTTGGTGCGTGTTGTGAGCCACAGCTGTCCAGCTCATCTTCCCCACGTTGCGGGCCGTCTCATTTATAATTAACCCAGATGACCAGGTGGCTATGTCCCAGTGTCCCTGCCAAGGCATGCCTCGCCGCGACCTCTGACCTTCCCGCAGGCATTCCGCTAGTGACAGCCATGGCTCATGTTTACAGCGAGAGCAGCAGCACTTCAGCCCGCTGGACGCACCGCCTCTACACCCCCCCCCCCCCTCCCCCGGAACAATAAACGTCAGATTAATAATGCACACTGCACACTTACCCCAACAAATAATTACCAGCGCAGAGGAAAAGGGTGACGTGTGGCAGGTACAGATTGAAGAGAAAACACAAAGTCTTGTTTGTTAATGGAGGTTAGCCTGGAAAGAAGGATTCTGGCACTAGATCCCCTTATTACCCCTGGTGCAGGCCTGTCGTCGTCTCTGGCTCAGGCTCCTCTAGTTTCATTTATTGCGAGCAACTTTATTCCCTTATTGTTCCTAACTCCATTATATTTCTGAAGAAGGTCCGCACCCAGGAGACACCACCAGCAGCGAGGTGGAAACACAGGCATGCAGACAGGGAGACCCTATAGGCCCCCAGGTCTAATCAAATCCATAGTCTGCACACCCGCTAACCTTCGGCCCCCTCTCCCTCCAGGCCTAGCGCTCTCGCTCCGTTGTGAGCCACCCGGAACCCCCCCCCCCCACCCCCCTTCCCGCGCATGTCATCGCCATGGAAACCCTGAAGTCTTTCCCAGATGTGTCTGGGACAAACTCCCCCCTAACCTCTCCCCTAATCTGCCTTGCCTGCTCACATGTTCTCCACGGAGCTGTCCGCGCTGACCTCCAGAACAGGTTGAGGTTCACACGTTCTCTGTGGCCTTCTCTCATCGCCCTCATAATGGTTTGACAGGGGCTGTGGTGGGGGTGGGGGTGGTGGCGGGCTGGGGAGGGGTTGCGGGGGATGGGGGGGGGGGATGGGGGGGGGGGGGGGGGGGGGCGGAGACGGGACAGAGATCCAAGGTTAGCGAACAAGGCGTATCCAGTTTCTGTTGTGTAACGGCAATACCTCCAGGCTTCCTGTGCACATGTTCTGTGTAATGCCGGCGTCCCGGCCATCGGCCCGGCCCCCGCTAGAGGACACGGGGTGAGTGAAACCCTACCTGCGCCGCGGCGTGCTGCCGTTCTGCCACACCAAGGGCTCGCTTTCGGGGAGAGAAAAAAGTTAGGCTGATGCGAACCGACAGTTTTTTCGAGGACTTCTCGTCCGATGTGCAGGGGCTCGCGTTGCCCCGTGATGCGATGGGCGGCTCCTCTCGTTCCGAGGGACCTGTTTGATGCTTCCTGCGTTCGGGCGGAATGCGAGCGGCAAAAATGTGACCCTGCCTTTATTTTATCACGTCTCTCTGCACCCCCACCCCCCCCCCCCTTTCCCCCCATCCCTGTGCCTCTGCCCACCCCGGTCCCCATACCCCCTCCTCCCCCCTCCCCCATCACCTCTATCTAAAGGGCAGGGCTGTGGCATGCCGCCCTCCCCCCATTCCCCCCCACCCCCACCCTGCTCCTATCTTTGTTTGCTTTGGCTCTCCGCAACACGCCGCGGCGCTGCACCTGCTGCCGCCGCGGCCCGCTGTCTGGCACGGCCCGGGGCGTGCTAAAGGGCGAGCCACGTGCCCGCGGCGGCACCCTCTAACTGGGTGACAATGTCCCCTTCGGACGTCCGGATCGGGGACCTGCACCCTGTGTACCCTGGCTGCTCATGGCTGCGGGGGCTGCTGCTGTTTTCTAAGGGAGGTATTAAGGGAATGGGATTTTTTTTTTTACAGGGGAACTAGAATAGAGCTGGGAAATGCCACGGCCATGTAGATCTGGACTGTGTGTGTGTGTGTGTGTGTGTGTGTGTGTGTGTGTGTGTGTGTGTGTGTGTGTGTGTGTGTGTGTGTGTGTGTGTGTGTGTGTGTGTGTGTGTGTGTGTGTGTGTGTGTGTGTGTGTGTGTGTGTGTGTGTGTGTGTGTGTGTGTGTGTGTGTGCGCACGCGCTAGTGTATGTGTGTGTGTGTGTGTGTGTGTGTGTGTGTGTGATATTTTTGAACCACATGACAAATTCACCCTTACCTATTCCACCAGAGTGCTGCTGATGAGACAGGAAGGGAAACTTACTTTCACAGGCTACTGAATGTGGTTGAATTAATTAAGTGCAGCCACCCAATACCTTTGGAAACCCACACGGTTGAGATCTAACACTGAATGGGATCATTTGAGGACGCTTTAAGAGAGAAATTGTGTATAAAATGACAGCCCGATTTTTACATGTGCCATACAGACATGGTTAAGCAGATGGGACGGGTCCGATCCGTCCAGCTTTACGGAGACACACAAGGCCGCCTGTATGTCGGCACAACAAAAACTCCCAGAGCGCCTAGGCCAGAACAGACAGCTCTATGCCAGGTGCTGTTGTTTGGAGACATTGACTCTTTTCACTGGCCAGGCTGGGCGGGCGGGAAGCAGCAGAGGCCTCTGTAAGTCCCCAGGTCCCCTTCCTTTAACAGTATCTTAGAACAGGGCCTGACCCCGGGACAGAGACCCAGGCAACCCGACAGGCACCTCCTGACACCTGCACCAAGGCTGCTTTTGTCCAGATGTCCATATGTGGAGTGAAGGAGAGCAGGCCACATTGTTCCAGTGAGTAGACGGGCCTTGGCTACAACTAGGCCAGGGCTGAAAAAGAGAACAGTTGCTTTTGTCCTCTGGGTCTGTAATGGACTGATAGCATTGTGCTCACGGCCCTCCTTCTCCACCTCCGTCTCTCCGTTTCCAAAGTCTGTTGACTGTTAAAGGCCCCCATTTTGGTCGCACGATACTCTCCCCTGTCGCTATCAGTATGCTAAAGGGCAGCTAGACCTGCCGATTGTGCGCTATGATAAAGCACAGAAGAGAATTAAGGGAAATAACAAGCAACGTAGTTCTCTCTGTGTAAATGAGTCATGTTAAATGCGTATTCTACAAAACGCTATCACAGGGTTATAAATATAACCATCAATTGTTAAGGGTAAATCATGAATGAATGAATAACCAAGACGCAATGCTCCCAAACTCTTCCAACCTATTCCACAGGTGGCATGTCCTGCAAACTCTTTAGTCTCCTTTACATGTAAACCGGAGAAAAGAGGATGCCTTCCGTTTGTCCTGCTGGAGTTTCCCCATCAGGCCACCTCCGATCTCGTTGGCGCCATCATGCCCAGGTCTACCATCCTACACACACACACACACACACACACACACACACACACACACACACACACACACACACACACACACACACACACACACACACACACACACACACACACACACACACACACACACACACACACACGAGAGACAGATAGAAAGAGGAAGAGAGAGAGAGAGAGAGAGAGAGAGAGAGAGAGAGAGAGAGAGAGAGAGAGAGAGAGAGAGAGAGAGAGAGAGAGAGAGAGAGAGAGAGAGAGAGAGAGAGAGAGAGAGAGAGAGAGAGAGAGAGAGAGAGAGAGAGAGGGATGGCAGGAAGCGGGGAGCTCCATGGTGTGGGACGTCCCGTGGGGGTGATCAGGTCCCACGACTGGCCCTGACAGACAACATCATCTCCGGACTCTTTCAGCATGTGAGAAGACCCCTGTCGCAGCCCCCATCCCCCCTCCCACCCCGATGAAAGAGAGCCTTTCTTCTGCTCTCGCCGGGCCATCTGACAATCCCATCTACCAGGCCGGCGGTAACCCAACGCCTCCTCCTCTGATAGGGGCTTTTTACTTCTTTTCTCTCTCTCTCTCTCTCTCTCTCTCTCTCTCTCTCTCTCTCTCTCTCTCTCTCTCTCTCTCTCCTTGTTGTGGTGGGGGAACCTCACAGAGGGGTGAAGGCTGGCAGGGCAGGTGTCTGATTTTCATTAGAATTGCAAATAGGAGTGAGAGGATTCCCTGCTCAGATAAGAAGAGGAAAAGCAGAGGACAGAGGTGAGGAGTGCAGTGAATGGAGGCAAAGAGAGGAGAGGAAGAGGAGACGAAAGGTGACAGGGAGGAGGGGGGGGGGGGGAAGAGGAGAGGAGGAGCGAGGATATGAGACAAGAGAAGGGAACGGTTGAGGAGATCAGAGGAGACCAGAGGACAGAGGTGAGGAGCACAGTGAATGGAGGCAAAGGGAGGAGGGGAAGAGGAGACGAGAGGAGAGGAGGCAAGAGGAGAGGACAGGAGTAGGGAGGAGGACAGAGGAGATGAGAGGGATTGGAGGGCAGAGAAGAAAAGACAAGAGGGAGAAGAGAGGAGAATTTGGGGTAGTGGGAAGAGAGAAGAGGAGAAGGGAGTAGAGTAAGTAAGTAAAAGATGAGCTGATTGCACGGACAGAAGAAAGGGGGAAGGAAATGTTAGAGATGCGCGGGAAGAGAAGGGGAAAAGGGGAAAAGAGCAGTGAAGAGGAGCAGGGAAGGAGTGTAGAGAGAGAGAAGATCAGATGACAGAAAACTGGAGGAGATGAGGAGCTCAGAAGGAAAGAATAGGAGTGGAGAGAGGAGGGTGGAGAGGGGAGGAGGGTGGAGGAGAGGAGAGAGGAGGGTGTAGAGAGGAGGGTGGAATACAGGAGAGAGGAGGGTGGAGGAGAGGAGAGAGGAGGGTGGAGAGAGGAGGGTGGAATACAGGAGAGAGGAGGGTGGAGGAGAGAGGAGGGTGGAGAGGGGAGGAGGGTGGAGGAGAGGAGAAAGGAGGGTGGAGAGAGGAGGGTGGAATACAGGAGAGAGGAGGGTGGAGGAGAGGAGAGAGGAGGGTGGAGAGAGGAGGGTGGAATACAGGAGAGAGGAGGGTGGAGGAGAGAGGAGGGTGGAGAGGGGAGGGTGGAATACAGGAGAGAGGAGGGTGGAGGAGAGAGGAGGGTGGAGAGGGGAGGGTGGAATACAGGAGAGAGGAGGATGGAGGAGAGGAGAGAGGAGGGTGGAGAGGGGAGGAGGGTGGAGGAGAGGAGAGAGGAGGGTGGAATACAGGAGAGAGGAGGATGGAGGAGAGAGGAGGGTGGAGGAGAGGAGAGCGGAGGTGGAGGAGAAGGGAAGAGGAGCAGATAGGAGTGGTGAGGAGGTTTAAGGGGAGGAGGATGAGGTCGAGATGAGATAAAGGTGATTGGTACAGGCTGTACTGACTTCCCTCCCTGGGGGGACAGGCAGAGTAGCTCATCCAACCACCCCCCCGACGAACCAATGCCTGCTCACCCGGGGGAGATGACCTGCCTCCCCCCACCCATTATGTCATGTTCTCCACCTGTTATTCTCCAGGGTGGAGCGAGATGTTGTTAAAGGGGAGGAGGAGGAGGAGGAGGAGGAGGAGGAGGAGGAGGAGGAGGAGGAGGAGGAGGGTAAAGAACGCACAGATGCTCGTCGTTTTTTAACAAATGACTTGTGTTTCTTTTTAATGAAGTATGAAAAGCAAACTATTTGAACATTGGCATTGGTGTTGGCGTCCAAAGACGTATCGTGTTAAAGCTACTTCACTGTGCGATGGGATTACATCCGATGCCAGACACTCAAACTATTCCTTTAAGTGGAATGAAAATGATACAATGCATCTCTCTTTTCCATGCTTTCCTCTCTTGTCCCCCACACACAAACAAACACACACACACACACACACACACACACACACACACACACACACACACACACACACACACACGCACACGCACACACACAAGCGGGTGGAAACACATGAGCGGGACCAGAACCAGCTGGACCTTAAAGCAAGTACAGCCAACAGCTGGACTTCACAGTTTGCCCCACTAAGAGAAATTTCACACCACTATTCTGACTGGAAAAACCCCCCCAAATTAACAAAGAGGATTTGGTCAGCATGTCAGAATTCCACGATGGGGAGGAAACAAGCAGTTGTCAGGGCTCTGTGAAACCCCCTCCACAGCTGGGGAACATCTTGGCTGCTTCTCACTCGTTCCACAGAGCTCCGGCGGGGGCTCGGAGAGATGGCTCTGTGTTTGTACAGAGGTAGTCTTTCCCCGCTGACACCGATGCAGACACACCTTGCAGTCCCAACAGTCAGCTATCTGTAAGCTTCCACCCCGGGGGGGGGGGGGGGGGGGGGGGGGGGGGTGAGAAATCAATTCCTCCGGGCTGTAACCTAGGCGAAGGCTTGCTGCGACAGGGTTGGCGGGGCGGTTGCGCTCCCAACGTGCATCTGAATGTGTTTGTGAAAGGACAGGACAGGCCGGAACGAAGCAACAGCTATGTCAATAGGCGGCGAAATGAGAAAAACAAACATCTCTGGCTGATGGGTCGCTATGTCAGTTATGTTTCCATTAGGAAAGCTTTCCGATCGCAGCTCTCTCTCCCTCCCTGTGCTCAGGAGAAGAGTATGTCAGCTTAAGAAGTATTTCATGCAAATGTTTCAGTGATTTTTTTTTCCCTCCATGGTGTCTTCCAAATTTCCTTCATGGAGGTAATGGGATATCCTTCTCCCTGTTCCTGTTCGGAATGCATGGGATTTCAGGAAGAATTCTTTATGTTTGCCTAAAAAATCCTTCAACAATATTGTGTTTGACAGAAACAATGGTTAATGTCTGTGTGGAGGGTTTGTGCAGTAAAGTTGGACCGCGCACACCAGCAATGAAACCATATACACATCATGTAGGATCCTGCAACGCTAGGTTTGTGTGTGTGTGTGTGTGTGTGTGTGTGTGTGTGTGTGTGTGTGTGTGTGTGTGTGTGTGTGTGTGTGTGTGTGTGTGTGTGTGTGTGTGTGTGTGTGTGTGTGTGTGCGCGTGTGCGTGTGCGTGTGCGTGTGTGTGTGTATGTTTGTTCGTTGGGCTGAGCTGAACCTAGGAGTGGAACACCCCCCCCCCTCATCAACCCTCCCTACCCCTTTGACAATGTGGCAGTATTGGGCCTGTGACTTTAAGTGTTCAATGTTATTTAATTATTAACGATTATTATTGAAGGAGTCTGGAAGAAAATCGTACCGATGATTTCAAAGTGTTCCTGGAGGTCAAGGACCCCCTGGAGGTCCAGGTGGTAGGATGGCAGCTGCAAATCAAGTCACCTGGGGACAAAATGTCTCCATGTTCTGTCCTGTGTTCTTGCGTTGGCATTCCAAGTGGGGTTTTCCTAATTGCACACACACACACACACACACACACACACACACACACACACACACACACACACACACACACACACACACACACACACACACACACACACACACACACACACACACACACACACACGCACAGCTGGACATCTAGGCCCTAGGAAGCACCTGG
>NC_079424.1:12086491-12128991 GCF_026213295.1 Gadus chalcogrammus
TCTGTGTGTGTGTGTGTGTGTGTGTGTGTGTGTGTGTGTGTGTGTGTGTGTGTGTGTGTGTGTGTGTGTGTGTGTGTGTGTGTGTGTGGGTGTGTGTGTGAGTTTGCATTTGTGTGGCTGTGTGGTGTGTGGTGTTGTTAAACACTCTTCGCCGTGCACATGGTTTGGAAGGCGCATAAAAATTCTCACATTGGAAATAATGTGTTGACAAACGTGGGAGTGTGGGGTTTCCCGGGTTGCAATGTCCTCCCAGGGGCGGTTCAGGGGTAGCAGGCGGGAATAGGTACCAGGGGTAAAAGAGATAGCCTCTTCACCAGCATGCCGGTCTGGAAGTCGGGCGGTAGTGTTTAAACTGTGAAGGTCATGGGTGACACCTGTTTCCTGTCTCCTCTCCCTACGTCAAACTGAGTCGCTGTGGGGGCCTAACTCCCACCCGCACCCAGCACAGCCCCCCCCCCCCCCATGAATGGTTTCCTGCTTCATAGCAAACAATAAATTACAAATCTATACAAAAACATATGAAAGAAATCAAACCTTGCAAGTCCTCCTGTGACATCCTAGGTAAAATAGTGTGGTATAATTTTTTTATTTCACAATAGTCAAATAAACTATGGCTTACATCTTCGAAGAAAACTGAATGCTTACACACATACTTAATACTTAAGCACTCGAGTTTAACTTTCTCTACCCAAATTGGATGAAGTCGGCTCAGTCCGTGGGCGGCATACCTACAAACACAGGAGATTGTTTGCCCCCTTGTGGTCACCACAGGTAAAATAAAGTGGAAATTGTTGCGGTTTACGGGTATCTTCAGACTTTTGCTATTTACATGCCATTCATTATTTATAAAAAATAATATTGTGCATTGTTCTCTACATCCTATGCGTACAAACGGATATAAAGTCGTCGCCCCCCCCCCACACACACTCCTCTCTCTCTCTCTCTCTCTCTCTCTCTCTCTCTCTCTCTCTCTCTCTCTCTCTCTCTCTCTCTCTCTCTCTCTCTCTCTCTCTCTCTCTCTCGCTATCTAACATACGTGTTTGACTTCTCTCTGTAATCCTGGCCTGTCTGCAACCAAACTATTAGTAGGCCTACATGTTTTTAGTACAGCCACATGTAAGGCAGGCCGGTTGAGGCCAACTCCAACTCCAAAACCAGACATAGAAAATAAAATGCATCATTTGATGGCTCAGTAATACACAACCATAATGTTTCAAAACCATTAATAATAAAAATGCGTGTTTCTCATTATAATTTCTGTAAGAAGGATACAGACACCAGATGGCGTCAGTGTGCCAGTAGTGAGCACCAGCGGCTGTCCTCACCGTACAGGAGGCAGCGGGATCACAAGGGAATGAATCTAGCGGTGACCGAGGATGACACATCGGTGCCCCCTGCTGGATTAGCCCTGACCTTCAACACTTACACCGCCATGTCCTCTACCGCTGGCCTGGACATCAATTAGCTATCTCTCAAGGGACTTATGAAACAGAACATGAAACAACATACAGCCCCGGTTTTCACCTTTAATGAACTGAAATAAATACAATTATATTTTTGATTTGACAAGCATGGTTACCAAATTAAAATGTCTGTCCACCAGTAAGTTTAGTTGTTAGTATTTATTTATGGGAAACACAATGGATGAGGAAATCACACTCTTTGCCCAGTGGAACTCTCCAGCCAACGGAGGATCCGGTGGTCCGGTGGTCCGGTGGTCCGGTGGTCCGGTGGTCCGGTGGTTTGGGGGGAGATGGGATGGGGTTGGGGCTCTTTCTGGACAGATCGGGGATCTTGGTTGAGGGGTGAGCACATCTAGCCTTGTCACCCATTGACCTCCAGCACAGCGCTGTAGCTGTCAGCAAATTGCTCACCGGCTCTTCCTCAACGCCTCTGAAATATTGGGTGGATCAGGGGCCGATCAATGTGCATTAAGCCAGTTCTTTGAGTGAATCTCCTGGCCCTCGTTCATCAACCCCCTGCCCTCCACCCCTCAACCCAGCCATCACATAATGCTTACGTGATAGCTTATATAACCACATAATGCTGAGCTGAATGACATCACGGCTCAGCTATGTGTTCAACAGGAATATAATGGAATATAATGGAATATAAAAACGTCACCCCATTGATTCAAGTCCGCTCTCCTGTTCGATACTTCAGTCCGTACTCTGAGTTTTCTCCGGTTGGAGATGGCCTACCCATATCTGGCTGCAGGTGCACTTAGTCGGCCTTTGTAAAATACTCCACTTGGCAGCAAGGTTGCATTTGCATTTGGTTCATCTGAGGAACGTATTGATTTGGCATTGGTCTGTCTGTCACTTGTGGGGACTTGGATGACAAAATGCTTTGCAGTCAATGACACCTGTGACGCTCTGCCAGTCTCAGACTGGGGGGGGATCGTGCCTGATGGCAGAATATAAATTAGGATTTAGTCCCCCCCCCCCCTTTCTGCATCCCCCAAGCAATTGGATTCCTTTTCCAAATGGATGAGCATGTCAGGAAATGAGCCTTGAGAAGATAATTAATGAGCGTAAGATAATTACATCGCAGAAAGATATTGATCAAGTGGGAAAAATCCAGGAACGTCGCTGGTGACCTCATACTGATTTCAGGAACTATGGTGAGGTCACGCGAGGTCATACCGGTGTTTTATTGACGTGAGGTCATTATCTAGGTGTCTACAATATTCCCGGACACATGATCGTTTCTTGCAGAGCACAAAACGTTCAGCTTTTTTATTAAATAATTACAACGCCTACTTAGGTTAGGTTATTCAGTATTAATTTCACACTTCTGTTACGTTATTTATCATTTTAAACCAATGTTTGCAAATGTAGCTAGCTGTGAAACACAGCACCTAAAAATGTCTGTCTGATTCCGGATTGGTTGTCAATGTTGCAATTGTGTGATAGTATACCTGTTTATTCAATCTAATCCATTGGTAGGATTACATGTGCTGATTTATTGGTAATTAAATGGATTGTATACCAGACACTAGCAAGACAGGAAGTGGCCCTGCAGAATGAAGTAAACAAACTTCAAACTTGTTCAATATTGATCATATAAATAATCTCAAATAATGAAGTTTTACACTGTATTAGTTTTCTTGTGGCATATTTTCCCAATAGCTTGTTGATGCACTATTCTGAAGATATTGAATGGCAACAATCAACTAATGCCTTGCATCCTCAATGAGAGATGTTTCTTTCCATTTAACTTTATTCCTTTCCTCTCCACTCCTGTCCTTGTATTACCTTTCCTTTCATTCCATTTCCTCCACTCCTCTTTCCTTTTGACTCTTCTCCATCTTCTCTCTTCTCCATCTTCTCTCTTCTCCTTCCCCTTCCCTCTCCTTTCCTGTCCTCCCCTCCTCCTTTTCTCTCCCCTCCTCCTTTTCTCTCCCCTCCCATCCCCTCCACCTCTCCTCTCCTCTCCACCTCTACTCTCCTCCGCTTCTCTCTTTTCCTTCTGTCCTTTCCTTACCCCCCTCCCCCCCCCCCCCCCCCCCCCCCCCCCCCCCCCCCCTCGTAGTGTCTGGTGTCCTGTGGCTAATGAGGGCACAGACCATTGGCCAGGTGAAAGATGTTCAGTGGGACTGACAGCTTTATTTTGGGCCACTCACACAGAAAAATGGCGTGCCAAGTTGAATAATTAAACAGCTTCATATCTCCGCTCTTCCTCCCAGCCCGAGATCAATGGATGACATTCAAGATAGGGCGAGTCTACGCTTTGAAAAACACTCTGCATACACTGGCAAATGTAGTCCAGGTTACGTGTGTGGTATTGTAGTGTGGAGGGCTCTTCGATGTACTGTTTAACAAGACCGGTCATACAACTGGAGTGCAGCGGGGTTCTTTTATATGCCTGTTGTTTCATGTTCATGTGAGGCCTGGCGGGAGCGCTGAGCACAGGGTTGTTTGGCAAGCATAGAGACAACTGACAAACACCAGCCAATGTCTCCTACGGTCTGAGCGTAACACAACATCTGATGGTTGGGTTCCACCTGTGCTCCCCCCCCCAGAATCATTTTTCGCTCCGGGCTGTGAGTCAAAATGAACCGCTCACACAGTTTTCAGCGGCAATTCCATTTTTTTTCCGCCCCTGACAGCAGCCTCAGTTCAGTTTTGGCGTGTCGGACATCAAATGCTTGATGGGGGCTCTCGTGGGACATGAGAGGGCTTGTTCTCTCCTAAAGGGGCCCTTGACCTTCCCCGCGCGCTGACACAACGCGGGCGTCGGCCCCGCGTCCGCTGCCCAGGTTCCACTCCATGCAAATGTGGTGTCACCACATCAAACAGCCTGTTGATCAAAGGTCAGACCCTCCTTTGTATAGGTGTTTGATATCGAAAGTTCTTTTTCATCTCCAGCTGTCGGGGGCCGTTAGAGGGGAAGGGGAGTGACGGAGGGAGTGGGTGAGCGCGTCAGAGCCACAAGAGACGGAGGGAGGGAGAGAGGGAGGGGATGGCAAGAGAGGCAGGCTGTTGCAACACCGATGTGATGTGTTGCATGTTTGCCATTTTAATTCCCCCTCGTAGTCGTAGTGGTGCGTTTATTGTTGTATGTTTCGGGACATTTTCTGTGTGTATTGTCTTTGCAAATTGTGCGGATCAGCGCATACAAATTGTGAGATTGCAAAGGAAGGAAAAGTAAGGAGGATGGAATCGATGCATCATTGCGATTAATTAGAGGCATGATTCAGTGTGGCGTGTGCGAAATAAACCAATCAGGAAGCAGAATTAAGATTCACAGGACGGCGTGGTCGCTGGGGAGCATAGAGATCTGTGACATTATGCATGAAATGATGGTGAAGAAAAAAAAAAATCTTTCTAAATTAATACCAAAAATACATTGTGTGTGTGTGTATGTGTGCACATATGTGGTTTTGAGGCGTGTTTGGTCATGCATGAATTGTTCCTTATTTATCCTTTTTCCCCCTGCATGTTGGTGGGCCAAACACATTCTAATTGCAAACGCAGCGTGCTATATCATCCAGGGTCGCTCCACCTACGATCCTTCACAGACGGGGTTGGAGGATGTCAGGGCATGGAAACTCTGAGTCCCATGCACACAGGGGGACCTGCTGGAACTCAAAGCAGCATTATCCTTTCACTTGGGTGTCAGCCGAGATGCATCCTATGCAAACTGATGTGTGACATTATGACATGCATCACAAGCTCGACAATTTGTTACACCTAGAATGTGGAGTTGCTTGTGCGTGCGTGTTGAAAGGTCAGTTGAAAGGATGGTGCCTTGAGATATAGTATATCCATGCATTGATTCTCCTGATAGAATTATTGATTCCTGTAGCCGACCTCATTGACATCATATTTTGTAGTTAGGGAAATTCATGTTTGCAGACCTAAGGCGACTCAATACCATCTGTATCACTGCTAAATCATAAAATAATGTATTCAAACAAATAAATATTTGTTTTTCAAGCCAAAGCCTCGCATTTATCTGATCATATGGGGCCCAGCCCTTAAAAAATAAATAGTGTACTATAAATGGCTTGCGGTAGATATTTTAACACTCTTCTGTTGTTCTGGTATTAGTTGATAGATGGCAATGTTGCTCTTTCATAAAATCCTTTTCAAAATGATAAGGGTCATGTCATCCATGTTTTGTCTGTTTGCATGCATAGGCCTACTACTACATCTTGGAGATACTTTATCAATGGTGACCTACTCGTAAGTTTATGATATGAATATACGATCCTTGTATATTTAAAAATATTAATGTAGGTTAAATCTTTCATGAAAACACTAAATAATGAACTATGTGATATATACCATGGAAAGGTCCCAATGTGGCCTCAAAGATCTTATTTTCCACATGTTTTTATCAATGTAAAGTTTGTGGATTAGTTGTTAAGCCTTATTTTTGGCCATCTGTAAATGTATCAAGCCACTTTACTGAACTGGCAACAATAGAATATAATCAAAAATAAACGATAATAATAATAATAATAATAATAATAATAATAATAATAATAATAATAATAATAATAATAATAATAATTATAATAATAATAATAATAATAATAATAATAATAGAAAAGCAGCATTTTATGTTAGCAAAATCAGAAGTCTTTATACATTTTTAGATAACAAGCCACAAAAAATAGCCAAATGCGATTTACTTTTGTCAAATTCAACAATCTTTTCAACAGAAAGGCTTCTGCACACTGTAATCTATATCGCAACGTTAACATTGAAAATGTCACCATGACAAATGAGAAAATAAATAATAATTTTGAATAATTATTAGGAAATGATAGCCTTATCATCTCGGATGTCTAGCGTATCAATGGGAGGGACAGGGAGATCCATTCCAAGGGGGTCATTATCATCTCCTGGTTACAAATGAAAACATCGGGTTCTCCTCCCCACGGCCCTTGAATAGACTTTGTTTGGGACAGAGGCACTCTGTGTGCCTGTGGATGGCTGCATTAATTGCCTGACAGGCCTAAAACCCTGCCTGCGTTGTATACCAAATGACGAGTGAGGGGAATTTATTTATTTTCCCTTTTATTTTGTGGTAGGGTCTTTATGTAGAACCCACCACCTGTGGTTAGTGAAAGCAGGGGGAGGGTATGGTGCAGAGTGGGGGAAGGGCGGTGGGTAGAGGGAGGAAAAGGGGGCTGCAATGGAATAAAAAATGAAGTTGAACTAGTTTAAAGAGTGGGGGGAGAGAGAGAGAGAGAGGGAGAACTGACAGCCAAATCACTAAGGAGAAGCAGCGGAAACAGAATTGGAAAGAAACTTATGTGAACATAGAACACACAAGTAGGAAAAAGGAGCATTTCATTATTGTTAAGTGATCTTCATCTCGTGCACACGTTTAATCTGTTTCCTACATACACGCACACCCATACAGACACAGACACACACAAAAACGTGCACGCACCCACACACACACACACGCACACAGACGCACACACGCGCACACACGCGCACCCACGCGCACCCACACGCACCCACACGCACCCACACCACACACACACACACACACACACACACACACACACACACACACACACACACACACACACACACACACACACACACACACACACACACACACACACACACACACACACACACACACACACACACACGCACACACACAGCGCCACAGTCGGAAGCATTTAGTGATGAGTTTATATCGTGGTGTGATAAGTTATTTTTCCCCCAGGAACGCTTTGCCTTTGCACTGTGTTGCTAAATCACTCCGTATCTGGACTGGGTGGCACGTAATGTGTATTACTGATCCTACTGAGATATCCGTGGTGAATGGGGTGTGACAAAAGGTCTGCCCTACCATTGGCCAAAACTCACAACCCTGTTTGTAAAAAAGGGAGCATGAGGAGGTGGTCGTCTATATAGCGTCGGGCTCCGACTGATGTGGGTGCGAGCGAGGCCTCCGGTGATAAAATGTGACATTTCCAGTTGTATTGGTGGCAGATGGTGTCTGCCCGCGCCCTGCCCCACCTCTCCTTGCTCCTCTGCTCTATCGCAGCTCCTCAGGTCACTAACTTTGACTCGCTAAGCACCCTCATTTGTATTCTGGAAAGCTCCGTGGCAGACATCCAGTTTTCTATGTGGAAAACAAAGGCTGGCGGGTGTCATCGCAGGATTTGCTTCCACCTCCCCCCACCCCCTGCCCGCCAGAACCCAATTGCACTGATATGATTGTAGCAGAGCCAGAGACAGAAAGGGAGAGATAGAGGGAGAGAGAAAGAGAGAGACAGAGGGAGACGGAGGGAGAGAGCGAGGGAAAGAAAGAGATGAATGGAGTATTACCTGTGATGGAGAAATACAGAATATAAGGTGTCACCTCTCCAGATGAAGCATTTTGTGTGAGAGGAGTAGGAGCTCTCGTATTTATTCAGGAGGGTTTTTGATTACGTTTCAGGAACCATCGTGACGGCAAAGACACAGGCAGGCAAAAACTGACTGACAGAAAGAAGAAGAGACATGATTAAGAGCACAAGCGTACTAGTTAAAATGTTGCACCATGTAATGGCTACAAATTTGGCGACGCATACATGAGACAAACACAGACATGTAAACGCAAATGTTTCAACATGAACGCAACAAAACACTTGTTTTGCACTGAAAATACTGAATCGTATGAAATGCAGTCTTGTTTTGACAATGTGTTTTATGTTACAAAACGTTGCGTAGAACCATGCGGCCGATAAGGCATCAAAAAACGATAACCCCAATTAAATACAGAAGCCTCCATCGACTCCCTCTGAATTAAAAGAGAGATCGGTCAGAAGATATAGTAGGCCAACTGCATTCCTCCAACTCATCTCCAAGGAGATAAATATGCATATCTTTTGTTAAATAATGGTGCCCTCACAGCACTGATTCATTGGTATGCCTCCACCACTAATTCACTGACCGGGTCCCCAGACATGGGATTAACATTGATAAGTACTTGTGCATATATATTCTACTGCCTCTGGATAGAAGGCCCTCGATTTATCACCTTGTGAGTCTTGGTGAATAATACATAGGCATTGTCCCACTCCAGCACACTAAACCAAGGGCACTTGTAGTGGGAAAGAATTGCCCTTGTCCAACCAGTTAGCTGCCCCCCCCCCCCACCCCCCAGGCTAGCTCTGACAGGTCTATTTGGAACGCTCTCGTTTGACCTCCACATGCGTCTTCTCTCGGAGTGGGCTGCGGGCTGATCAATCACCTGTTAATACACACGCCTCCTTGTTCAATCACATCCCCCAGTGGGGAAACAACACCAATGCACATGTTTGCAGATGTAGAGAAAACGCAACATCTATATATACGAAAGTGCATACAATCTCCACACACACATATGCATGCATGCAATAAACTAAACACACACACACACACACACACACACACACACACACACACACACACACACACACACACACACACACACACACACACACACACACACACACACACACACACACACACACACACACACACTGCTACAAACACATTTAAAATGACAATATCTCGTCATCACAGGTGCTTTCTCCTGCCACATCTTGAAAAATCGGGATTGCAACACAAATCATCTTTGGAGTGTGTAAGCCAACATCAATAAAGTCTAAACCCCTAACAGGACACTGTTCTGTTGTGGGCTTGCACACTTGTAACAGCATGGCATTCTTCACACCAGAATGACTCTGATTGCCACAAACAAAATTGTGAGTCAATGGGACTCATGAATTTAAATCTTACGGCAGGCATCTGCTGGCAGCCTCCTGCCCAACAGGGCCCTATCCCCCCTGCCCCGACGGACCTGCTTGACAGGAAAGCACAGGTGTAAGCATGCACGTCTGGCGCTCTAGGAATAGGAAGGGGGGATATTGAGGAGTATCCGACCCCCAGGACAGCAAGGCAAGGGGTTCTCAGCGGCAGGCCCGCGATGAGAGATCCGCTCCCGTACCTTTTGGTGGCCTTGTGCTGCAGCTTTGTGGAGATGATGAAGTGCTAAAGTTGCCTTCCTCTCGTTGGTGCGAGCAGCCCCGGAGGCTGGGAGTCTGCATGATTGCCTCTGTTTGCTACATGACATGACATGATGGAGAACACTCTCCTGGGGGCCACCACAATAATGTGAGAGGAGACGTACAGGGGGGGGGGGGGGGGGAGAGAGAGAGAGAAAGAGAGAGTGAGAGAGAGAAGGAGGGAGAGATCCGCAGCCTTTTCAGTTGAGACCATAGCATTCTCTGCATGCAATCGGATTTGCTGATGGCTCACCGTGCTTGCCTCTTCAATATTGATGACAGCAAGAGCTTTCACACATGGGTGCACAGTGCCACACATCGGGGGAGTCCTCTAATCCCATTCTGCTACGAGAGCTCCAGATCTCCCAGCTGGGTTCCTCCAGCCTGCAGGCCACACTGACCCAACCTGGCATGAAGAGAGAGAGAGAGAGAGAGAGAGAGAGAGAGAGAGAGAGAGAGAGAGAGAGAGAGAGAGAGAGAGAGAGAGAGAGAGAGAGAGAGAGAGGGAGAGGGAGAGGGAGAGAGAGAAGCATGCGAGGACTCACCGGCCTATGAAGAAGACACTGGAGGACCATTTAGAAACGGGAGGGGGGTAAAATGATGCACAGGGCAGCTATTTTTTTCTTTGCTCTTCACTAATTAGCTAAACGGCTAAAAAAAGGCAAATTTTATAAAACCAAATCCATCAGCTGGACAAGTGGAGCAGCTAAGGCGACCGCACAGTGGGGAGGCCCGAGATGCTATTATTTGTTTGCTTTACAACTTGAAGGGCAAAACACAAGATTCGTCCCTAAAGTTTCAGAAGGCCAAAACATCCATTTAGACAACTTAGGTTTGCATTTTGGTTCCCATCATAGCTTTCCCATCATGCTAATGTCCAACGTCAATTTGACTGAGAGGGTACATTGTTACACATCTCCGCTTAATCAGGGCTTCTTTATCCGTCTCAGTCCTCTAAAGAATGATTGGTTAATATCCCCACAGGAGTTGGCCACCCACGGTGCTGCAGAGAACCTCGTCATGCAATGCGGTTCTCCAGTAAATAGCCACTCTTGAAAGCTTTAATAGCCCAAGCTTGAAAGGTTTGGCTCCTGCAAACTCAGTTTCTCTCAGTTGTCCATGCCTTAGTAGTATAACATGATTACGATTTTATACTTGATTCGACTAAACCAATACACTTTTTAAAAACTACAAAGATTTCCTTCCAGGCCATTGAGTGTTCAAAAATACCTTTTTCTAGTTTACTCAAAAAAAAAAGTCAACATGGATAATTTAATAATTTCCTCCGAAACACAAACAACATAGGACTATAAGGTTCTAAACTCTCAAACAGCCATTAGCAAATATGCTTGTCAGCTGTTTCAATATTACTGGATGGATGGTTGGGCATAGCAGGGTGCTTCACAAAGAGAAGGAGAGAGAAAGAGAGAGGGAGAGAGAGAGAGAGAGAGAGAGAGAGAGAGAGAGAGAGAGAGAGAGAGAGAGAGAGAGAGAGAGAGAGAGAGAGAGAGAGAGAGAGAGAGAGAGACATAAAGACACACATTCAGATACAGACAGAAAGACATGGAGAGGGAGAGAGACACACACACATAGAGAGGCAGAGGGAGTTGTCATCATCAAGTGGGACCTCCAGGACTGTATTTACTGTGGCCTCCCACTGTGCTCCTATTTGTCTCATTGCGGGTGGCAGAGGGGAGCCAATGGCTCTTCACAAAATCTGCAGGCATTCTTCCACAGGCCCGCAGAGGCATATAATAAACCATTACTTCCATTTCTGACAAAAACACACATTTAAACTAGGATTATACCCCCTGCCTCCGCTGCCTTATGCCTTCCAAGATAGTCGTCTCTTCTACAAGTCAAACTTGGCCAAATGCTGGCTTCCTTCTTTAATCTTCTTCCAAGGTACTCTCTCATCAGTCCAGTCCAAAACCGTGTCAGAAGAAAAGTGCCGATTTTGAACTCCCTACATACACAAACGCATGCATGCACAGACAAACACACACACACACACACACACACACACACACACACACACACACACACACACACACACACACACACACACACACACAAATACAAACACACAGTGTTTGTATAGTGTGTTTGTATGTATTATGTGGTTAAAACGACAGCATCACATCACAATGAATCTTTGAAATACCACCAAAGGAAACCTTCAGGTCATGGTGTTTCAGCCAGGGGTTTAATGTTGGGTGATGGGGAATCAGTTTGAATGTTTCAAATGAGGGATATCTGCAGGGTTGAGAACATAAACAACAGTTATGTCAAATAACACCAACCCCAGGAAGCCAGTTTTTCCTCGTTCAACAACATCTAGACTAGGGCCCAATTTCACAAGTGACTCCATGGCTGAATTGGAAGGAATTGAAACGAAAGTGAAATCTGTTGCTTGTATTGCAGTTCTGTTTTCCTTTGGATTGTTTCACAGTGTTATGCAGAGAAGGGCTTGTACGTAAGCAATAAACTCTCAGCAAAGAAATAAGCTCCCTTTATCTGTAGCTAAGTGGTTGTATTCCGCTCTATCCAATCCCACCTGACTCTTAACTATGCTATACTTTTAATGTGTACTTTAAAATAAAAGTTTGTGATGCAAACACATTTGTTAACTATGTTACAATGCTAAGATAACAAGCCACTTCAGTATCAACACAGTTGAAAGACGCTGGTTAAAACGCTTGAATGGATCAATCCTATTGACACAAAGGGCTTTGTGTCAACGTGTCCTGTATTTTACTACTTATGCATCTTTGAAAAACATAACCTTACACATGCTTTTTAACTATCTTGGTTTAAAAGGGTTTAATAGTCTAGAGAGTGTAGAGAATAATATGCTGATGAAAGCACACTGTCCCAAAGCATCAACCTTGCCTCTTATAAACATCCATAATTAAGGAATACATTGCATTGAGTGCCTCCCACCCCATACAGTGTATGGCATGCACTCATATACTTTTTCTTTTTATTCCACAGGGTTGTGTATTTATCCAAGCAAATCCAGTAGTATATTAATTCTAATTACCAGCAATGGGGATACATGGCACCATGTTGGTACAGGGAAAGGACATGCAATCACAAGACACAAATAGAAAAAAGTCACACTGAATAAACAGCAGTCAGTGTATTTGTCTTGACAGCAGTAGATTGCATGTGGCCCGATGCATGTAAAAATCAACGTGCACTTTGACAAGCCTCTTCTGCTGTAATTGAGTTCAAATTGTGATTCATTGTAAACCACACACATTATAAAAAGGGTATCACCAGTTTATGGTTGACAGCTAAATACTCATTGCAGCACTAATAATATAACACCGACTTGAATGAAGCATCTACATAAGCAGTAGACAGCAGGAAAAAACCTACTCAGTTCCATTCTGTAGGTCTACTTCCAGAGAATACTTTTTTTAGAGGTCCATGTTAGCATCCTAAAAGTGCTCTTATTATTCCACATAGGACCCATACAAACGGCAAGATTCTGTATTTTTGCTTACATTTTAGTCAAGATGGATACCCAGCCTGATAAGCATTCTAAGATACATAAGGGAAGCATGAAAAGTTGAAATGCTCTTTAATTCGTACTAGTGTTGTCAAGCGATTAAAATATTTAATCGTGATTAATCGCATTAATGTCATAGTTAACTCACGATTAATCGCGATTAATCGCAATTCTTTTTTCTATGCTAAATATCCCTTGATTTCTTTGTCCCATTAATTTTTCTCATTTTAATGCTCTTATCAACATGGAGAAGTACATCGGCTTGCCTTGTGCAATTTTTTTTTTATTGATAACAACATTAGCATATACTGATCAAAACAGGACGATAAAAAAAAGAAGCCTATAGTGCAATTGAAGGATGAACCAACAAAGATACTGCCTTGAACATAGCAGTCAGGCTACTGCTTCTTTGTTTTGAGCCAAAGAAAAAAATAAAAAATAAAAAATTTACGCCGTTAAAATTGGTTTGCGTTAACGCCGTTAATAACGCGTTTAACTGACAGCTCTAATTCGTACTGATTGGTGCAGTTCCTTTACTCGTATTCTCCTAATCTGAATTTTTGTTAGTAAGAGGCTGGATGGCAGCAGATAAGAGGGTAAGGGATCAAACAGAAATACATTTTAGAAGCAATGCTGTGGGCTGTGAGCGTTAAATGTCATTTTCTTTGAGGTTAATGTTGGGAAAAATATAATTTGGAGGGGGAAGAATCTTCCTCGTAGATTCAGCATCAAGCATCATTTGACTACGCTTTTTGTAAATGTTGAAATAAAGTCCATATGGTCAAGCTGGGAGAATGTTGGATTGTAGTGACTTTCCCGGGAGGATATAATTTAAAACGGAGATTAAATGTTTTACTCTGTAAAATGTGTTTACTAAGTTACACATGTCCCTTGTGGCCACAGCTCGGGGAGGCAATTTGTCTTCAGTTATGAGCCAGGTGATAGAAAACCACATTTTACACTGGTGCTAACCCTAACCCAGTTTATATGCAACATAGTTCATCAAAAATATGTAACACAGATTAAGGCTTGTTGTAATGCCTATCCCAATTAAATTATGTTTTACTGTTAATGAAAAGTTGAACTTCAACTAAAGAACTGTTTGAATCATAATAATAATAATAATACATTTCTTATTTTTGAATATGGACAGTGCACATTAATGAACATTGATGTTTAAACATCTTTGTAAACATACCGGATAATAGCAGAGCTGCTAATTTGCATCCGTAGTCCCTAGTTATTATTATGAATGACAGGGAAGTACATTTGTTCACATACAAGTGTGTTAATGTCAATGATTTATTTAACAACTTTATATGGATGCTCTGGAATGCAGGAATAATTATATATTCCTTTCATGGAACTGGAAATTCCTTGATGAAGCCTCTGCTGGGCAGTTGGAGACCCCTGGGCCAAAAGGTCATGTGGATTTGAATCACATTTGAATTATAATGGGATGTATTAAATAAATAGGATTTATATGCACAAACACAAAACTACATAGGAACTACTACATAGAATGTAAAATATAAAATAGGGTTTTAACTCCCTCTGTTAATTAACTGTACTCATTTCGGGGATCATTTCGCTATTATTTCCAAACCTCGGTCCCCACCGGGCGTTCTCGTAAAACGCTTTCCCATGTCAACAGTTCTCAATTTCAGACCAGAAGGCATTTAATTGGCTGCTGCACTCCTTCCTATCTCGCTATTGGATGGCGCTGTTTCCGGGGCTCTGTAGGTTGACGTTTCTCGGTCTGCCTTGAGAGACAGACCGGGGAGAATGGCTGCCAGTGGAGGTTTGTTACAATTCGTTGTTTTTGTTGAGAAGTTCGACTGAAATGGCACATTCTAAAGTTACACATGTTTTGTTAATCGATATTTGACCACGGTATCTGTACTCTGGTCGAGCGACAGTTCCCCAGGTAGCAGTGTTATCGTGAAAAGAAGTGCAGCTCCAGAGTCTATTTAACAGTGTGGGGTAGAGTCAGCCCGGCTATGTGGCTAATGTTAGCTATCTGCCTTTAGCCCACCGCTTAGCTCATGACCACAGCTGAGTGTGTAAACACGTTCACAGAAGCGACGCGTTGTTTCGGGTTACACAAGTTGGATGGGGGAAAATGGGTCAAGAATGACAACTACATCTCTGCTGAGCCCTGCAACGTCCGCTTTATCTCAAGCCTTGGAGGATCTCGACTTGTTTTCACGTTGTTCGGCATCATGTTTTGGGGACTAGCTAGTCCAGGGTATCTTTGCAGCTAGCCTCATGCTGCCAGCTATACATCTGGGGGGGGGGGGGGGGGGGGGTCATATGTCGTCAATTGATAGTTGGTGAAAGAATGACTGACTGGTAGTCCAATGGCTTGGGCTACATATGTCCACGTTGACAAATGGACGCGTGTGGCCCAGTTGTGTATAGTGTGAATGGATAGGAGGAACGCTGACTGGCTAAAGGGATCCCTTTAACTCCCTTGCTAACGGCTGAGCTAAGCTGCCAGCCGGTTATATTGTACACTTGTTAGCCTGCTAGCGACCACATAGCGAGACGTTAGCCAAGTTTCTTACCTACCCGAGACCCTTTGTTCTGTCAAGTATTGGCTCTCCATAGATTTCTAGCGTTAGCAACGAGACATCCGACACTTAAGTTGCTAGCCTTAAATAAAAACAGGAAATTGTACAACCACAAAAGTAAGGTGGTGATAATGTATCCCGGTCAAGGCTCTCAAGTAGGCTCGCAATTAAAACTCCTTTAATGAGTAGACTGTTCCTTTGGAATAGCGACGCGTATCGCCGTTCTGCCTTCCCCAGGGTTTATTTTTTTTCTTTCATTTGTTGCTTACTTTATTTACCGTCACAATATTCTTGGATACGTTTAACAACAAAAAAGCGTCACTATGCTGATCATTACATGAACTAATGGAGATAACACGCCTGTGAGTGGAATTTAATATAGCCACGTGAGGTGGTGTGTGGCTTTAACAACTTCACTTCAACAAAATACAACGAATTTAGTTTGATTTTCCGTTTAACACAGTCGTATGTATTTTTTGCAAGTTGGAAGATTATTTTTGTATTTGTAAAAATAAGTGTGCTTTTCACAATGAAAAGGGGAGAGGGGTAAGATGAGACATTTTGACTCATGTTGTCCTCTAGGCAATGAAGAATAAGACGGAACTGAAATGAAACGTCTACCTTGATTTCCGGATGTCAACTGTCAATCAAATTGATAACGATGCATCTATGACATAGGTCTGTGAAAATATGACTTCTCAAAAAGTGGTGTTGTGGCTCTACTTGACCCAGCGTAGGGGTAATTTGAAAATGACAAATTAGCTTTTTCGAGTTGAATGTGTTCTCCTTTTCCAAATAGTCATATCTTTGCTGAAGGTAACTACACAATATAAAACCTGCCAATATTTCTGTATTTTGCTACTTCTCTGATGGATTTTCAGCCTTGATACCAGTGGCTACTCTCTCAATCATATTTCTCTCTTTCTTTGCATGATAGCTTTTCTACAATGTTTAAAATATGACAAACCAAATTAGTTGTGTAATACTACATTGAAATACCACTTTCTAAGCTTAACTTCAGTGCATCATGGTGGTGTAAGTTGAAGGACTGGCTCAACTTACCCCACAGCATGTGGCTCACTTTGCCCCACTGCCACGATTTTGGAAAATATTGCCTAGTTTAACAATTCAGGTTCATCTTTAGCTCAATTATTCCCATCGTTTTATAGCTTGGCAAATCACCAACGTGAATACATATTTTTTTACATAGCAGTCATTATGCCTGAATTGTTAACTTGCTTTAACAGGCAATAAACTGTTTATTGTGGAAAAAAAACATACGTGCAACTTTACCGTGTGCCTCTCCATCACAGCCAAATAAACATTATGGGTGCTTCCTTAATTGATGTTCAAATGACAACAAATTTGTACACATAACAAATGTGTTTGTGTGCACCTACATAAAATATGTGATATCTGTCATTCAAACCCCTAAATTGGGTCATTGTGCTGTTCTCACACAACATAAAAACTCACACAACATATTGGAATGGTCTCTGCCATCTGTAATCCTATTCTGATTATCCTGCATTTTTTTCTTCAGAGGTAGGGAAGCTGTTACAAGTTCAAAATGGAACTCCTCTAAGCACCAACTACAACGGGGTAGATGCTGTCCACGCCTGTACCATTCTTCAGCAGCTCAAGTCCTTGTACGATGAAGCTCAGCTGACAGACATCGTTGTAGAAGTGGACCATGGGCAGACATTCTCCTGTCATCGAAATGTCCTTGCTGCCATCAGCCCATATTTTAGGTATGAAGTGTTAACTATTTTTTCATATTTTGTAAGAATGATCTGTTGGCTGATCTCAAACAATACAGCTGAGCTTAAAGTGCTTTATATTTTTCTATTCTTGGTGGAAATTTGCCTTAGACTTATTGTGTGTGTGTGGTCTCTGGTCTCTGGAGAAGGTAGAATCCTAACATGTCTCCTCTGACCACCAGGTCCATGTTCACCAGTGGCCTTACAGAGTGCAACCAGCCTGAAGTCAGGATCGTAGGAGTGGAATCTGAATCCATGAACCTAGTCTTGGATTACGCCTACACGTCAAGGGTGACACTTTCGGAGTCCAATGTCCAGGCCCTGTTCACAGCAGCCAGCATCTTCCAAATCCCTGCCCTGCAGGACCTTTCTGCCCAGTTCATGATCAGCCGCCTAGACCCCCAGAACTGTATCGGGGTCTACATGTTCGCTGATGCCTATGGCCACCAAGAGCTGAGGGAGCGTTCGCAAGATTACATCCGCAAGAAGGTCAGTTGTGATGATGAACCTAAATTGCATATTCTATTTACATATTTACAAAATTGAAGATCTGGACTAGTGCTCAAGGTATGATGGATTCCTCCACAGTATGGTGATTTGTCTTTTGTTTCTGTGTTGTTGTTGTAGTTTGTATGCGTGTCGTGGGAGCAGGAGTTCCTCCAGATGACGAAGGAGCAGCTCGTCAGCATCCTCAACAACGATGACCTGAACGTGGAGAAGGAGGAGCACGTGTACGAGAGCATAGTACGCTGGCTGGAGCACGACCGGCCAGGCCGCGAGGGCAGCCTCGCGGAGGTGTTCTCCCAGTGCATCCGTCTGCCCTTGCTGGACGAGGCCTTCCTCAGCCGCATACCTGCCCCCTTTGCCTGTGCCCTCTCCCTTTCCAAGGACCCCGCCGAGGCCAAAACCGGCCTCAACGGCACCAATGGTTGCTCCCAGCGCCTGGGCATGACTGCCTCGGAGATGGTCATCTGCTTTGATGCTGCACACAAACACTCAGGAAAGAAGCAGACCGTGCCTTGCCTGGACACGGCCACTGGCCGAGTGTTCAAGCTCTGCAAGCCCCCTAATGACTTCCGAGAGGTGGGCATACTGGTGTCCTCCGAGAACGACATCTTCATTGCAGGAGGCTACCGGCCCAGCAACAGTGAGGTGTCCATCGACCACCGTGCCGAGAGTGACTTCTGGCAATACGAGCACGCAGGGAATAGATGGCTTCCACGAGCGCCTCTGCTGCGGGCTAGGATTGGCTGCAGGCTGGTGCACTGCTGCGGGAAGCTCTATGCACTTGGGGGCCGCGTTTATGAAGGCGATGGGAGGAATGCATTAAAGTCCGTGGAGTGCTACGACGCCAGAGACAACTGCTGGTCAGCAGTCAGCCCCATGCCAGTGGCCATGGAGTTTCACAGTGCTGTGGAGTACAAGGATCGTATCTACATTCTCCAAGGTGATTACATACGAGGACATTGTTTTTTTACAACCAATACTTGATAAAGAGTATTGATTCATTTGACTATTTTCATGACTATTCTATAAAGTGCTATAAATCCACAGGTTTTAATGTATTAAACAAGAGCCTCACTTTCTTGACAGTGTGTTGATGGCACTCGGCACGGCAACTGTAATATTTAATTGTCACTTGCTCATACGATTAACCTGTAAATGTTCTTAAAAGAATAAATTAACAAGATTTGAACTCACCATGATGTTCCATTAGACATATCCAATATACAAAAATAACAATGTGGTAACACATCACTCTGGTAAGGGAATATAAAAAATGGTATAAAATATAACTGACGTTTGTTTCCTATCGATAGGCGAGTATTTCTTCTGCTTCGACCCCCGTAAGGACTACTGGGGCCAACTGTCTCCAATGGTTGTCTCGAGGAGTCAGGGTCTGGCTGCCTTACATAAGAACTGCATCTACTACATTGCTGGCATCTGCAGGAACCACCAGCGCACCTTCACGGTAGAGGTCTACGACATAGAGCAGAACACGTGGAGCCGGAAGAGAGACCTGCCCTTCGACCAAGCCACCAGCCCCTACATCAAGGCCATGCTGCTCCAGGGCAAGCTGCACCTGTTTGTGCGAGCCACGCAGGTCATGGTGGAGGAGCACGTGTTCCGCACCAGCCGCAAGAACTCGCTTTACCAGTACGACGACGAGGCCGACCTATGGACCAAAGTCTACGAGACTCCGGATCGCCTGTGGGACCTTGGCCGCCATTTTGAATGTGTGGTCGCTAAACTTTACCCTCAGTGTCTACAGAAAGTGCTCTGAGGCATCCCTCTGGACACGTGTTGGGACCCAATCTTGGAAGGCAGAAGGAGTGTTTGGGCCCTGCCTGCCTTGTGCCTGGTGCTACCTTGGTTCTTTGCACCACAGGGACTGTTGTCAGTTGAGTTGATCAGGAAGGGGTGCTTTTAAAGATTGCAGTATTTTGTTTTTTTCTCTTCAGAATGCACCAACCACCAACACTGATGCTTGTTTTGCAAAATCGTACAATGAATCGTAAGTGCAATTATGTTTGCTTGTTCTTGAGCCTTGTTGTTCCATTTTATATGGAGGCATATAATTTTACACATGATAAGCATGCTGTTTTTTTGGGGGGTTTTCTTTCGCTAAAACGTCCCTCAGAGTGTGGATGCTAGGTGTCACCATAAAGTCAAAATCTATATCTAAATGATTCTACATATTTTATTCATACGGGTAAGATGAGCACTGGCTCATGATTCGATCACTAGCTCAGATAGATGTTTCTTTTGGGGGGGTCTTTAATGCTAAGCTAATTCTCGGCAACCATTTTGTCAAGTTTTCAGTTGAATTGTTGTGATTTAGTATGCTTGAAGCACGTCACTTTTTGACACCAATTGTATCCTCACCAATCCGGGTGTTGGGAACCCAACACAGGTTTGAGCTGTCTGATATTTAACTGCATGGAGGATGGAGGTGCTTCCTCCCTTAGGTGAGCGTCTTGTTTGTGTCATATGACAACTTAAGTGAATAGTTCAAATATTTCTTCTCCACATTGGAGAAATAAATAAAGTCCAACTTGTGGCAAATACTAAGTTCAGAACGCCTAGCAGGTTTACCTCAGCAAGTACACAAATCTGGCAAATGGATAAGGCCAATTTATTATGTTTGCCAAAGTGTAAGACGCTTGGTTAATTTTTTTTTTTTGTCTTTTCTCCCTCGTGAATGAGGTCATGTTTTCATCTAGACTTGGACATTGAAAATATATATGGTAGCAATAACTAATGTAACTATGATTAGGCTATATTAGGTTGTTTTACCTTTGTAGAAAGTGCATTATTTCATTAGAGGCCTGTCTTTTCTAGTTTAAATCATGTAGGTCTTGATATTGAGTGTGTGGGTCATATGGATGTAGACTTGAAGTGTTTCTATAATGAACAGTGCAGATCCCTAGGGGATGTCATTGTGCCTATGGGTAGATATGGGACATCAGAATCATGTACTGTCCTGATCCAGAGGAATATCTGTCTTACTTGACATTGCACTGAATCATTCTCCACCTAACTGCAAACTTTACGAAGCACCCTCCTGAACATGACGTGTGTGTGTGTGTGTGTGTGTGTGTGTGTGTGTGTGTGTGTGTCCCACAAGTGAGTCTGGAAGAGCTGACTCATACCGAAATGTTGGTGCTGCTTTTTATGGACAATCTTGTATAAAAGTAATAGTCATCTAATAATGTTCCCGGTTCAACAATGACATTTCTTCATGCAGGTAACTGTCCATATTTGCACTACTCTGCACCCTTTTATTTTATCTAATCTTCAAAGGAATTTATTTTGTCCCTCCAAATCATTTATCTACAATCAAGCTGTTAGATTCAACCCCTTTTTGACTGGAGATTAATACAAGAGTTCAATTCAGATGGAGCTATCTCCAAGTGACCTGGCTTCAGAAAAACCCAGCCAATGTGGAGATTGGAGATTCCAACCATATGCCTCCGTACAGCCATGTGGTAACCAGTAACAGAACTCTCAGGATAACTATTGATACAGTACTGTATTTAAATGTTTGTTATGTGTAAAATACTGTACAATAGGTTTGCTGTACTTGCACAGTTTTGAAATGTATTTTTTTGTTTTTTTTATAACTTGAAAGATAGATGTGATTTTTGATTTTTACCATTTTTCTTTGGTAATGTTAGAGTAATTTTGTGTTGTAAAAAAATAACATTTATTTAGATTTTTCTTTGTTCTTTTTAGTATAGTTTTAATTGTAACATATCATTCAAATCAAGCATTACAGATGGATAGTTATAACAGTTTCACCACACCAGTCATTTTCATGCAACGAGCTAAGAATCAATCATTGTGCTTTCTGTGTCAGTGGGTTGAGATACCCAGCTCCTTTCTGGTTGTCAATATGCATATGGTGCTATACCGTTGAACTCTTCCTGCATTTTTTGTTTGTGAATAGGGTCTGATTACAGCTGTGGCCTGGTTCTTCCATACCTTTTGAACTTCCTTTTTAAGCAATTGAGCTCATGCCAATTAGGCCTTTCTTTCTCTAGCCAACCAATCCACTTAGCTATAGCAAACTTTCATGGCAGAAGGGTGTGTACCCACTGAAATCCTATGTCGTGAGATTAACCACATTTATGTTGGATTTCAATACACTATCGAGTCAGTTTCATGTGAGTGAACAATGGCATGGACAGTGTTTAGTTTATTTGTTCACAGGCGTTGCTTTATGGAACTGACTCAATAGTTAATTTCCAGAGTCCAACCATTATTCCCCCCGTTCGGTGACTCTTGTGTAAGGGCTCAGTAAGTGTTAGGAGTTGACAGTGCTTGCCCTGCTATTCCCTACCGCAAACTCGAAAGAGCCATAGGCATTTCTATGTTGTCCAGTCCAGAATTTGCCTCCACAGCTGTAATCGGATGACATCGGGGATTTTGTCACTATTTGCTGGTTTGTTATTGGGGTTTCGGGGTATAGGGGTGGTTGAGCTTAACTGTGAAATTCACATTGCACATACTTTTGAGAATAAAACCATGAGAACAAAGAACTTTCATTTTTATAAGAAATATTATTTGAAACCAATGTTGCCTACAAGGAGGAACTGAATGACCAAATAAATTCATAGTTACTATTAAATTATGAAATACAAAACGGAACAGCAATGTAATGTAAAAACGGTGCGTCAGTAACTTTGAATCTCCATAACCTTCTAAAAAGCACCATTTGAGAAAAAGCTTGGCGCACACCAGCCACACCAGATGTTCACCCCAAAGCAGAACTCATGGGAGATGTCTAGGCCATTATTCTCATACCTCGTTTAGGAAGAATATAAGTCGACCCTTTAACATGTCGTCAGCCTCACTCTTCAATATCATCAACCTTTTTCCAACATTCTAACCCCGAAAATCATAGACGAGCGATCCGTGCTCAAGCATTTGTTCAACAGACATGAACCTAAGGACTCTCGGACCCGGCCGCACGCTACAATTTACATCGTAAATGCAACACGTGACCAGATTCCAGCTTGAGCGGCGGATTACTTTCGTGCACAACAAAACAACGAGGTTTTTTTTCTAACCCGAAAGGTAGGATGCTTTTTCTGAAACATTATGTGTATTCTTGTCTAATGCATACGTGATATGTTCCGGACAATACGTTTAACTTTGAACAGCCTGCATCAGATTGGCCACGTGTAGAGAATAACTTTGTCTTGGGGAAGTGACCCGCTTTACCACACTTCCCCAAAACACGCTGCCTCGTGACTCAACCCTGGGGTTTTGCGGGTATCCACTACTTGTATTGTTTCGGGGGTCGCGGAAGGAAGGGGTTGAGTTGTTGTCTGATGGCTTTATGTTAAAGAGATAGTTAGAATTGAGGAATTACCAGTGAACGTTTGCGGTAGCATACACAGCTGTTCCATCCGTTTTTAGCAAGAAGTCAATGGTTTTATTTACTTTCGATTAGTAGTACTAACAGACGACAGTGATACAATCACCATTTCGTTGAACATGTTATACCTCATATGCTTTTAATGTTAAACGTTATACGTAATAAGTTCCACGTAACACAAATATCCGGTAATTTCATGAACAATTTGATAAGATGTTATCGTAGTATACTACCCGAGACTTGGGCCAGGAAGGGCATAATGGGCTATTTTTTTGGTATTACAAGACAAAGCGAACATCGCACACATCCATTCTCATTCGTTTTGTCATTCAATGTGAAATGCATATCTGTAATTATCTCTGGTTTCTTTGACCCATTACAGGAACATGCCCCAATCACCAACTAGTAAATTGGCCCACACCCCTCCGGATGGGGGCTGGGGGTGGATGGTGGTTTCCGGGTCCTTTATTTCAATTGGCTTCTCCTACTCGTTCTCCAAAGCCCTCACTGTATTCTTCAAAGACATCCAACGAGATTTTGACGTCAGCTACAGCGAAATTGCATGGGTCGCCTCCATCATGCTTGCTACCATGTACGCTGGCGGTAAGTTCTAAAAAAAAAAAAAAAAAAGGGACACTCTTAATCAATTATTTGTTTGTTAGAGTAAGTTAACGAGGGGTTAAATGGAAGGAAGATGTGGCTTGCATGTGATTCTCACATGTCTTTAGTTAAGTTAAATTACGTTATTTTCTTCTTTGCACTGCTTTGTTATTTGTAGTTCTTTCTGCCCTTCAGTCTTGTGTTTTATGTTAGCCTATATTTTATGTTAAGTGTCATGAAACATTTATGCCAACATTTGCATAGTTTACTGGTGGTTGTTTATAAAGTAGTAAACATGCATGGCTTCATGATTTATATTTTCTATAAAAAACGTTGCATGTCATGTTGATTGAGACCATGTGAGCAATTGTCAGAAGCATTCTGTTACAGCAAAACAAAACATAAAATACCCACTTAAAATCAAGGCTGCCTCTCTCACTGGGTGCTCACACTTCCTTTCAAAAGTGTTTTTCATGGACCTTGAAGGAATTCATTAGATGATACAAATTAACTACCAAGCCAAGATCTTGCGGAGGCTCTGAGGGTGAACTCATCTGTGACCGCCTGCAAGGGGTAGAGGACAACACGGGGTGCCTGACTCACCCATGGTGAACCGCAGAGAAAGACCCAGCTAGTGAAATATCCCCCTTCCGTAGTGTCTGAGACACATGGCTTCATCATATTGTCCTTGGGAGAGCTTCAGCAATGTCACCCAGAGGAGGAGACAGGGGGAATACATCAGTGGGAAGGTTCAGCACATTGGGGTCTGCCGCCATGGTCCCAATGGGAGGGACATGACAGCCATTCCAAAGAACCTCTGACTCAAGGCACCAGAGTGATAAAGTTATAATAGAAGTGGAAGGGGTGGGGCGTTTGTGGGATGCTTGCCTATTGTGCTACAGTCACAGTTTGATCTATGAGGCAGTGTGAGGTCAATGCCTCTGTTTAAATGTATGACCACATGCATTTACACTTATTAATTTTGAGCAGACAAGCCTTACAGTGGTCTTGGTTGCCTGCAAGTTAATGATGTACAAATATGCCTTATTACATTAGGTCCTACAAATGAGTAAGGCATTAAACATGGAGTTTGTTTAACTGTGGCTGAGGCTGCTCTTGAACATGGAAATAAGCATTTTTGCCTTGTGTCAACTGATTAGATTGGTGCTTTAGTTGGAAATATGTGCTTGAGAGCTGGTTTCTCCCCTCTGCTCGTATAAATGCTTTATACATGTGTGCATATATTTTCTGTTTCCTGTCCTGTTGGCAGGACCCTTGAGCGGTATGCTGGTGAACCGTTTCGGGAGTCGCCCAGTAACCATAGCGGGTGGATTAATGTGTGGGCTGTCGATGGTTGCTGCCTCTTTTGGAAATTCCATCATCAGCCTCTACATTTGCATTGGTCTAATTGGAGGTATGTTCTCAATTAATGTATGTTTGTATGTAAATAATTGGCACATTGGTTGTTAAAGAGATTCCATCTGTGTGCAACAGAGTCTGCATTCATAGCCGACTAGAATGAATGGATTTAGTAGCTGTAGATGCTCTAACTTGGGAAGCTTTGAATGTGAATTTTTTTCTCACAAGTCTCCCCCAAGCATAGCAGTGAGTGACCATGTAAAATAGGACTCTGTGCACTGTTAAACAAAAGAAGAAAAAATGAATATCCTTTACTTTATGAATGCTGCAATTTTCTTGTTTCACATCCAAGTACCATATGCAATAAATACTGTATTAAGTAACCTGGTAAGGAATATTTACTATGCACTAGTTACTACTAATGGTAAATCATTCATTCATACACACTACGAGACGCAAAAGCACAATGTGTGCAGATTGGTGAAAATACATATCTCCAGCCCTAACATTTACAACGATAACTAATGATCCTGTATAGTACCAACTGCTACCACATGTATTTAAAAAGCAAGAACTAAACCAATGTTTTTCAATGAAACTAAGAATGAAGCAGTCTCACCAAAGTCCCTAGTTTAGTGCAGCCCCCTGTCCCCCCTCATGTGGCTTGTCATCCTTCCCACGGGTTGGACTTGGCCCTCCTGGGGGATGAAGATCCCATGTCCTCGGAGGCGCTGTGGGGAGGCCAAGTTTGGGTTTTCTCCCCCGACTGTGCTGCCATGCTGTCAGTCCCGGCCCAGGGCATCTGTCCTGGTTCACGGGCCGCGGCCAGAGCACCAAGGGGACTAGCGTTTAGAACCGCTAATTAAGAGTGAACTGTCCCTTATCCCCCCATAGAGCATGGCCCTCTGTACTTTTACCTCTGAGCTCCCATCATGCCCTTAACCTGGGGGAATGGGGGGAGGGGGGTCCCTGTCACACTGTGAGGCTCATTACCCTTCCAAGGCCATGTTGTAGGGGTTCAGTAGGACAACTGGCACTCAAATAGGCCTGAGCAACCGCCCTAGTGCAGACCTGAGCAACGGCTTTTTGTTCATCTCTTGAAGATGCATCAAATTACTTTCTTCATTTGATTGAGCTTTTTGTGCCTTGTGGACAAGTCAGTGAAAAGAGAGCTGAAAGTGGGTTGAAGAATAGAGGGAAAGGCAGGTTCGATCCCATACATGAGGTTGAACCTGCAGGGTTAGCGCACTCGCGGGTTAAACCACAGAGCAGCAACAGCATTTGCCTAAAAATCATTATTTTGTTGAGGAAGTTTGGTTTCTTTTATTTTTATGTAAATTAAACATTATGCCGTGAATTTATTTAAGACTAACATTGTCGAATGTGATTGAAAATTTGCTTCTAATTTTAAAAGTGTTACCTTCTCCTTTCATGGTGATTTTCTTTTAGGTATTACTTTTAATGTAGCTCCCTCAAAATATTAATTCGATCAATAAGTTCACTTCCTCTACCATTTCAATTATTTGAATATTTTCCCAGAAAATGACAAGCACATACTTTTCATCAATTTAATTGTATGCAGTAGAGCTCAAACAAATGACCTGTTTTTATCCTAGCAAAATATAATTTTAATGTCTCACAAAGATGATCCTTAACATCCAAATAGCTGTCTAAAAGTCTGCTCTGCTCATAGATTTAAGAACGGAAAGTTTACGATATTTCCGAATCATGCTAGTTCTATCTTGTATTGATATATTTCAGTGGAAATTGTGTGTACTTATTTTACGATTGAGATATCCACTTTCTGGGATGGGAGACATGTGTTGAGTAAAGAAACAGAGTTATCAAAAATGTAGTGGATAACTGCTTTACAATTCTCAAGTCAATGAAAGTTTTAGCGCACAATCACAATCATGACTTTTCTCTCTTCTAAAACTGTTTTCATACAGGTCTCGGACTCTCCCTCAACCTAAACGCTTCTCTGACCATCATCAGCAAGTACTTCCTGGTGAGACGGCCTTTAGCCAACGGTCTGGCCATGACGGGGAGTCCTGTGTTCCTGTGTTTCCTAGCCCCTCTTAACCAGTACTTCCTTTCCAACTTTGGTTGGAGGGGCAGCTTCCTCATCCTGGGCGCTCTGATGCTCCACTGCTGCGTGGCCGGGGCCCTGATGAGGCCCCTCCCCTCGGCCCCCGTCCCACCCGTGGAGAACGGCTCTCCGGAAGGCCGAGATGCAGGGACCCAAGGAACCAATCTGCAATCAAACTGTTGGAGCCGTGTTAAGATCGTGGACTTGTCCCTCTTCAGAGACCCAGGCTTCGTCATCTACCTCATCGGGAACTCCATGTTCTTCTTCGGGGCGTACGCGCCCATTGTCTTCCTGTCCTCCTACGCCGTCAGCCAGGGCGTGGACGAGTTCTCGGCCGCCACGCTGCTCTCCATCATGGGCTTCGTGGACATGTTCACCCGGCCCGGCACGGGGCTGTTGGCCAACACCAAGTGGATCAGGCCCCGCATCCAGTACTTCCTGAGCTTCGCCATGGTCTTCAACGGGACGTGCCATCTCCTGTGCCCTCTGGCCACTAGTTACCCCAGCCTGGTGGTCTACGCGGCCTTCTTCGGCATCGGCTTCGGCATGGTGTTTGCTCTGATATTCGAGTGCTTGATGGATATCATGGGTCCCCTGCGCTTCCCCAAGGCGATTGGGCTGGTCACCATCATAGAATGCTGTCCCATGCTTCTCGGACCGCCGACCGCAGGTGAGACATGCAGTGAACACTACACTACACCACAAGTCAAGAGGCAGGCATTCCTTGCTATCTAGATTTGACACATTTCAAATAATATGTTTACAACAGCGGGAGGTTCAGTTCTATCATTAGTGTGAAAAATGTGTAATAAAATTCAGAAACAAGCATACAATCACTGATAAATGTAGAAAGACACCGGGGTGGATCGGGCTGTGGTGTATGATCGGATTGTCATTCTTTCATTCTCTGTCTGCTTGGCTGTCTGTCACAACGTGCTCGCAGCCCTAGTAGGGACTCGGGAGCTCGACTGCTGTCGATCCAGGGTGTCATTACAGCGAGATATTCCCTGTAGACTTGTATTATCATCTGCGAGCAACCTGGGCTGCAGAAAAAGTAGTAATTGGGCATGGCTTTTTACCACAAATTTTTCATAAACATGGCTTGGGCTATCAGTGTGTGCACACATGACCATTAGATCGACACAAAAATGATGGAAGATAACCTTTAACATAATTTAGAATGACAATAAACTATTAACAACTGAAGGCATGGAAACACATATTTTTTACTTGTTCTGTGTAATGAGCAGTTGCTATACTCTGTTGGGAAAAGTCCCAACATCTTGACTACCATGTGATAACATTGCTCTTGAGTAAGGGCGGACTTCACTCTGAAAACAAAAACAATACACCTGTTGACATCGTATCAGCTAACACAAATGTCAACTCTAAAGTTCACTTGGTAGGACTCATTTCACTGTGTTCCTGACAAATGGACTGAGGAAGTTGGTGTATGAAACACATTCCACCGTATGCACGCACGTCTTGGCAGATTTATCCATGTCCTCTACTTCAGCCTTTCTCCATGTGATTTAATGAGGTGAAAACTTATACGGCCTAAAGCTCTGTCTGCTGCTCATTTAATGGGGTAAATAAAAGGCCAACCGAGATTCGCCTCCAGAGGGCACAATCTTCACGTCTGTCCCTCACCAGACTGCCATCCCTGTCTCTTCACGTCTTTCCCTCCCGCCCCGCCCCCCCCACCCCCTACTCCTCTCTCCCACTGCAAATGCAAGGGTCACCCCAATTAGTGGAAAGCAAGTTAATTGTTTGTAATTAGCCTTTTGCTTTGGGTGTTTAATGATGTTCTCAGTTGTGACTCCAGCTATTGAATTCCTTTTACCTGGACCGTAATTAGGCTGCAATTTTTTTTACGATATACAGTATACATAAAAATAATGAGTTGACTCGTGCCAGATGGATTTAATTACCGTTTGGCCAATCAAGGGTGGTCTTAATGAGGGTGATGGTCATCAGCGTGCTCACTAGATGAACGCCATCAATCAGGTAACAGCAGCCTGTTTTGAGGAGACTGATCCATGGGCAAACTGACTGTGTCACACACCACACAGCTCACACACATCAAAACAAGGTCCAGTATGTGAAGAATTAAGCTTTGAAAAACTAGATTACGGAGATTAATTCAAACTTCCAGGCAGCATCTGTTCTGGACATGTTAACACGCATAGAAATATAATTGATTGTGCGACGTTCCTTCACACCGTTACATACATGTTTCAGGACTGTAGCCAAAGTCAAAGACAAATGGAGAACCGATATGACACAATTATTACAACATTATATCTCAATCTCTTGAACTGAACTTCCCATTTGGCACCGAATACAATTCAAAATATCAATCGTATTTTTAAGTACTGAATATTTTGGACCCAAACACATCTCTGATCTGCCTGCGTGTCATGAGCCCACTAGCTCTCGGGTCATCAGGGACCCATCTGCTCACTGATGACTGGGTTTGAACCAAGCACGGGGGATAAGCTTTTAGTTTTGATCACAGATCTGGAACAAACTTCCAGAACATTCTCATCCCCCAGAACATGCCTTTACACTTTACTTTAAATCAGAAAATCTCTGTTTGCAGCAGGTTTTAATTACAAATGTATGTCTGCACTACATTTATCCTCTTGCTATTTTATTATTGTTATGTTCTTTTATGAATGTCCTTTTAAGGTTTTTCCATGTCATTTCTTCTTTTGTAAAGAGCTATGAATGGCCTTGTGTTTGAATGGTGCTATAGAAATTTAGGGTGGGGTTGCAAGCAACAAAAAGGCGCAGAGACAAATTACGAAATTACTTGCCTGTCTGGGAGCAAGCAGGTTCCCTTTTGCTATTTTTATTAAGGACTGGAGACTTAAATCTGATCTTAACCACATTTGTCACCTCTCTGCCGACTTAGGCTAGAAATGTAGTGTTATTAGAATTGGCCCCTCTCCTGATTCGTTCTAGTCTCAGCCGGCCAAATTGCCTTCCCAGAGATGCCGGTTCACTGATGGTCGTGGAGGTGGGGTGGGGAGCGGGTGTAGTAATGGCTATCATTTTCACTGAGGCTCTTTCTGAAAGCCGAGGTTTGAAAAGCATGTTGAAAGCTTTTGTTCTTATCCACACATTACGGCACAGAACCTATGTTCTGTGCAAGGGAATGTCTCCTTAGCAGTTAGCACCCTACCTTTCATAGGGAGGTTATGACTTATACTATTTCCATCATTCTTGTTGCATACACCTGCAAACATCTTCATGACAAACTCCCTGCATGGTATCAGCTTGGATGTATGTAATCCAGTGTAATAGGGACCTCGTCATACCTAGTTAGCTCTGTGTTGCCCAGCTCCTGCTGTCCCCAGCTGGACTATATACTATTGTTTGGTTACACCTTGAAGCTAGTGGAAGGGGTTACTAGCTAGCTAACAATCAAAATGTTTTCTGTCCTCAGGGGCTCTGGTAGACCACTATGGTGACCACAGGTATCTCTTCATCATGTGCGGAGCGGTGATTTTGACCGGCGGGCTCTTCCTCTTCGTCATGAACGTGTACAACTACCACCGGATAGACAAGAAGGGGAAGGCCAAGGACCAGGAGCTGCAAGGGGACGACGTCCCGCAGCAGGAACGGGCCTTGGAGCACATGCCCGAGGAGGGTCCCCAGGCCCCTGGGCCAGGGGGGGATGAGACGGGGCCTGGGGCCACGGAGGAAGATGGAGCCATGGGGGAAGATGGAGCCATGGGGGATCATGTCAGGAGAAGTGCTGATGACTCGAGGAAGAGGAGCCAAGAGTTTCATGATATTACTATTTAGTTACATGAGGTCTCTTTTTAGTTAACTTCTACATGAGTTTCTTTATTTTTTGCTCTATTTTTATTTTACTTTTTATAAGTAAGAACGATGCATTGTTGTGTTTTGGTGTACTTTACTTACATTCTGTTTTGCAATGATTTTTTAATAGTTTATTTTTTTTGATGGATTGCTGCACAATTTGCGCAATTTACAAGTAATGTGTGAATGAATGTTGCATTTAAATTGTTCTTTAGACTTCAATGAATATTTACAGCAGTGGTTCAGGTCTAAATGACATAAGGTGAATGGATGATAAGTTGCTTCATCTGAGCAAAAGGGTCTAGGACGGATAGAACTACTGCATTGTTCCACTATTAATATTTTTTTAATTAAAACAAGCATTCACCAATGAAGTGGAGACCTGTAAACCATGCTCCCGTTTCTAAAATGTTTTCCGAAGTGTATTTAAATATCAATGGAGTATGTACTCTTGTTAAAGTAAAAATGTTTCAGTACCAAATTTAATTAACGGATACTTTTAATGTAAAAGCATTTCATGTTGAATGTATGACCTTCTGAATGATTGATTTAATTTATTTTAATGAAGTTTGAAAGCATTTTATTTGCCAGGGTTCTATTTATAATAGTGAAATTCCCTTAAAATGTATTTTGACCAAAAACACAAGGTTTAATCCATTTCCCTACTCTTGAATGAGAAGGTCTTGCATGTCGAGTTTTAAATGTGTTATTGTTTACAATTGTTTACATTGATCTAACTTGACTTTGTTACAGAGCGTTTACTTACTTTACATTCCTTACTTAATGTTCCGCCCATACAGTATGCCCCAATGTGTTCGTTTATAGGATGCAAGGTGCTTCTGATCTGAACTCTGGTGGCAGAGCTAGTGCTGGAGTCGGGGTATACGACACACCATCATTGAGCCAATCATACAAGACTGTAATATCTCATATGTACCAACTATGCTGGTTTCCCCCCTCATGCTTCCCCTTTGACATTACCTTTCCACACACGGTCACTTTTTTTTTTTTTTTTTTACAGATATGGTTCTTGCTGATTTTAGGAGAGTTGGAGAGTTTATCTGGGTTATGCACTCACATTTGAATTGATGCCAGCATATGCTACTGAAGATTTCTCACAAGATAAATATTCATCTGTTTTTTCTTTCTTTCATGTGACATTTTGTGATTTACAAATTCCTAATTTATGATAAATAATAAAGGATGAACCACAAACACCGATGACTGTCAACGTCTTCCATATTGCTGTTTTTCCCGCTGTAGGCCTACAGCTTTATTGGTGTAAAGAGCGCGACTCATTAACGGGGTCTAATTAGTTCATTACGCACAAGAGCTCTGTGTCTTGCATGCTCATGCATACTGCGAGGCGCGCCATGCATAACAATGCGTACACAGAGACCATCCTGATTGGTTGGTCCACGGCCGACAACCTGGGCTTGTGGTCTTTCCCGTCGACGTTGCAGATTCTACCATTATGACATTCAAGAGTAAAAACAAAGTCAAGATTCGTCCAAAAGCCCTTTGCTTCGTGGTGGTGACGGCGGTATCCGTTGGCCGTGTCCAATATTTCACGTCAATTAAAAGACTTTGGGACAAACTTGAAAATGTCAGCAGCCTAAGGACGCGTAGGCCTACACCTAATGAAGCGGGACCCCCGGTGTTCCGGGCCAGCGCCCCGAACCGCGTGCGGTCTCACACGTGCACTCAGCAAATCGGTGGGCCAATAAAAATGTGTTTGTGTGTGCGCACACACACATGGCCACACGGTCCAGCACAACCTTGGCCCAGTGTGAACACACGTCCTGCGGACCAGGCAAGGTAGCGGTGTTCCCCCAGAGACGTGCCGATGGCCGCTGTGTCCAGGAATCTGTGGATGATTGTAATATGTTTTCCCCCCGTCCTGGTCTCCGGTTCACTTCAGTCCTCTGACCCCCTCCGGGGACACCATGAGGTGTATGGGGTGGCATTTGTAAATGTTTCTCAAAACTGTGCTCTACTTTTTATTAGATTTAGCCCAATTTCTGGTCTCGTCTTTTTAGTTTAGTAATAACACCCCCTACAAATGGACACTTTCACATCGGTACAATGCAACCCCCAAAAAATATGTAGGCCTACATCATATTTTTACCTAAATCATGGGGAAATGGCTATAGTTAAAGTGAGGCACGTTTCAAAGGGCCCCCATGGAACTGTTTTCTTTGTGTGCTGTTGCTGTGTGCCCTTGCTTATAGAGTGCGTTCACCTGCTCTTGAAACACTTGCAGAACTCAACTCCATTCCACTTTTAAAATGTTCGTACTAGCTTGGAATCGCGCGCTACTATTAATCATTGGAAAAAAAATTGAACTTTAAAAATAATGTAAACTTAAAAAAAAAAAGATTGAAAAGAGTGCTATCCACTGCATTTTTGGGTTAGTTTAGTTAGGGCAGAAGAGTGTGTAACAGCTGTTAAGTCCCAAGGCCCGGTTGCATCACATGTACACACGCATTATTTTTTTGTTAGACATTAGATTGCTCTAAAAAACTATTTTAAGCCAATCAGATCGCGCTGAAAAATATATCCTTTAAGCCAATCAGATCGCTCCAAAAAAAAGGTGAATCTGGCCATCGATGAGCCCACCATGGCGTGGTACACACACTCACACTCTCACTGTCGTTTTTTATTGGTCGTCATGAAAAAAAACACAAGGGGTAACACTGTCGTTTTTTATTGGTCGTCATGAAAAAAAACATAAGGGGTAACACTGTCGTTTTTTATCGGCCGTCATGAAAAAAACATAAGGGGTAACACTGTCGATATTTATTAATTAAAACATAGGGGGTAACACTGTCGTTTTTATCAAATGAAACATGAGGGGTGACACTGTCGTTTTTCTTTGGTCGTCATGAAAAAAAACATAAGGGGTAACACTGTTGTTTTTTATTGGTCGTCATGAAAAAAAACATAAGGGGTAACACTGTTGTTTTTATGCGAATTATAAAGTCAAGAATAACCATTGTGATGACATTATTC
This sequence comes from Gadus chalcogrammus, assembly GCF_026213295.1. Taxonomy (NCBI): domain Eukaryota; kingdom Metazoa; phylum Chordata; class Actinopteri; order Gadiformes; family Gadidae; genus Gadus; species Gadus chalcogrammus. The sequence continues at coordinate 12,120,625 of NC_079424.1, forward strand.
GGTGTCTTGATGGTGCATTGATAAGTTCGGCTGTTAACACTATAAACAGCCCAGGTTCGAATCCCAGCAAAAACGTTGACAGGGGTACTACTTTCATTTTGTATTGGTCAACATGGAAAAAACATAAGGGGTAACACTGTCGATATTTATCAAATAAACCATAGGGGGTAACACTGTTGTTTTTCTTTGATCGTCATGAAGAAAAACACAAGGGGTAACACTGTTGTTTTTTATTGGTCGTCATGAAAAAAACCATGAGGGGTGACACTGTCGTTTTTTATCGGTCGTCATGAAAAAAACATAAGGTGTAACACTGTTGTTTTTTATTGGTCGTCATGAAAAAAACATAAGGGGTAACACTGCTGTTTTTCTTTGATCGTCATGAAAAAAAACCACGTAACATTGTTGTTTTTTATTGGTCGTCATGAAAAAAAACATAAGGGGTAACACTGTTGTTTTTATCAAATGAAAGATGAGGGGTAACACTGTCGTTTTGATCAAATGAAACATAAGGGGTAACACTGTCGTTTTTTATCGGTCGTCATGAAAAAAACATAAGGGTTAACACTGTCGATATTTATCAATTAAAATATAGGGCGTAATACTGTCGTTTTTATCAAATGAAACATGAGGGGTGACACTGTCGTTTTTCTTTGGTCGTCATGAAGAAAACCATAAGGGGTAACACTGTTTTTTTTTTATTGGTCGTCATGAAAAAAAACACAAGGGGTAACACTGTCGTTTTTATCAAATGAAACATGAGGGGTAACACTGTCGTTTTTATCAAATGAAACATAAGGGGTAACACTGTTGTTGTTTTTTCAGTCGTCATGAAAAAAACATAAGGGGTAACACTGTCGATATTTATCCATTTAAAACATAGGGGGTAACACTGTCGTTTTTATCAAATGAAACATGAGGGGTGACACTGTCGTTTTTATCAAATGAAACATAAGGGGTAACACTGTTGTTTTTTATTGGTTGTCATGAAAAAAAACATAAGGGGTAACGCTGATGTCTTTTTATTGGTCGTCATGAAAAAAAACATAAGGGGTAACACTGTCGTTTTTTGTCGGTCGTCATGAAAAAACCATAAGGGGTAACACTGTTCTTTTCTATTGGTCATCATGAAAAAAACCATAAGGGGTAACATTGTTGTCTTTTATTGGTCGTCATGAAAAAAAACATAAGGGGTAACACTGTCGTTTTTTATTGGTCGTCATGAAAAAAAACATAAGGGGTAACACTGTTGTCTTTGTCAAGTAAAATATAAGGGGTAACACTGTTATTGGTCGTCATGAAAAAAAACATAAGGGGTAACACTCATGTCGTTTTATTGGTCGTCATGAAAAAAAACATAAGTGGTAACACTGTCGTTTTTTATTTGTCGTCATGAAAAAAAACATAAGGGGTAACACTGTCGTTTCTTATTGGTCGTCATGAAAAAAAACATAAGGGGTAACACTGTTGTCTATGTCAGGTAAAATATAAGGGGTAACACTGTCGTATTTTTGGTCGTCATGAAAAAAAACATATTTGAAAAAAAATAAAAATCTGTCCTTGTCAAATAAAATATAAGGGGTAACACTGTTGTTTTTCATCAGTCATCATGGGAAAAAAACATAAGGGGTAACACTGTCGTTTTTATCAAATGAAACGTAAAGGGTAACACTGTCGTTTTTATCAAATGAAACATGAGGGGTAACACTGTCGTTTTTATCAAATGAAACATAAGGGGTAACACTGTCGTTTTTTGTCGGTCGTCATGAAAAAAAAAAAAGGGGTAACACTGTCGATATTTATCCATTAAAACATAGGGGGTAACACTGTCGTTTTTATCAAATGAAACATGAGGGGTGACACTGTTGTTTTTATCAAATGAAACATAAGGGGTAACACTGTCGTTTTTTGTCGGTCGTCATGAAAAAACCATAAGGGGTAACACTGTTCTTTTCTATTGGTCATCATGAAAAAAACCATAAGGGGTAACACTGATGTTTTTTTATTGGTCGTCATGAAAAAAAACATAAGGGGTAACACTGTCGTTTTTTATTTGTCGTCAAGAAAAAAAACATAAGGGGTAACACTGTCGTTTTTTATTGGTCATCATGAAAAAAAACATAAGGGGTAACACTGTTGTCTTTGTCAAGTAAAATATAAGGGGTAACACTGTCGTATTTTTTGGTCGTCATGAAAGAAAACATATTTGAAAAAAAATAAAAATCTGTCCCTGTCAAATAAAATATAAGGGGTAACACTGTTGTTTTTCATCAGTCATGATGGGAAAAAAACATAAGGGGTAACACTGTCGTTTTTATCAAATGAAACGTAAAGGGTAACACTGTCGTTTTTTATCTGTCGTCATGAAAAACCCATAAGGGGTAACACTGTCGAAATGTATCGAATAAAACATAGGGGGTAAGTGTGACACTGACCTGATACAACCATTTCAAACTTTATCAGCTCAGCTCAGCTACTATATGTGATCTCAAAGGTTTTCAAACTTTCTTACTTAAGCTATTTGTTTAACTCTTCAACTTATTTTTTTGCAACCATTTACATTTTTTTAAATGGTGTGCATGTTTACATTGTTTACTCCATTTAGACTTTTGAACTCTTTGACACTTACTAAAACATATCCAACTTCACTTTGCATTACAGCACTCGCGCATTTTCTGCAGGAAATGCATTTTCTAGTTACCTGTTGATGTTCAAGTGTCAGTTCTCGTTGACAGCGAAAATGTAACGATTGTGTGTGTGTGTGTGTGTGTGTGTGTGTGTTTGTGTGTGACAACTTGCCTCGGAAAAGCCTATGACGTTTTGATTACTTTTGACCTTTGGATCTGAGTGGATGGGAGGGGTGGGCGGCGGTGGGGTCTACCCGCTTTTCCACAGAACGCATGGCAGAGAAGTATGTGGTCTCAGTGGGTTTAGGGAGCCGGCGCATATCAACGGCAAACAAAAAATGGAATGATCTGTTTGAGTGAGACAGATATCCCCGGGCCTGCGTGTAGTGCAAACAGAGGCTGCTGGTGTAATAATGATCCCCTTCGAATGTGTAGGCCTACTGGGGAACAGCGGTTTTACGTGTGGGCCCACGTATGTGCACACATAGGAATACATTTCATATTGAGCGTTGGATTTGAAGGTACTTAGCCCTACAGTAGGCCTATATATCAACTTACTGCTCTCCTATCGACACTCACAGAAGGTTCCTCACAATGTGTGATGGAAACACGTGTTATGTAAACATGTGCGATTGTATTTCTTTACAGCAGAAAAAATGTGCAGCTGATGGGCCCGCTTTACCTGCGTAACACACCATCGTGACTCCATCAATATGTGATGATAACATTCTCTTTATGCCTGCCCTCAAAGTGCTGACCAAAATGTGATCTACAGATTTAGTCATGCAAAGACCCCATGTTCAATAAAGACGTGTAAATACGTCTCTTCCTAGCCCTAGATTGCGTAACTCTTTGTTATTTTAGTAAATCAGCTTGAATTATGTAACTCTGTGTGGACTTATCGGCAGGCTGGATACTCCCTCATGTGATGTGGCAAAAGGCTGGAATCTGACATGCGTTGTGCAATGGCTTGTGGACCTTGCTTCGGGTGGTAAAACAGGAAACCTTTGTACCAAGTATGTTTTTTTTTAGTAGCAAAGCACAGTTTCTCCACTGCCTATATGTTGGAGGTGGTTATTCCATGGTTTATGACAACTCAGCTGCACAGTTACCTCAACCCACCTTCACCAATACACAGAAGATCCTGAGGTCAACACGCTATGTTAGAAACCCCCTACCTCCTCCTGCCGACCTCTTCTAATGCATTATACATCCCCAGGCTAGGGGATGGCACTGTCACTCCTCGCCAGGCGTGTGTGGGTGTGGGTGGCCGGTGTATTGTGTGGGTGCGTATGTTTGTTGGAATGCAGAAATGGAGCCAGAGAGAAAGGGAGACAATGGATGGAAAGAATTCAATGAGAAGAAGCACCACACTGACTCTATGGAGGAATAAAGAAACAAAACAAAGAGTGAAAAGAAAGGAGAAAGAGTGGCACTGTAACAAGGGACTGTAAACAAGGCTTTAACTTCTTTAAGGAAGTAAAGTCACTTCCCTTTTTAATTCATCTTGGTTTTTACTTGTTTTTTTTCAAGCTCAACGAGCGTAGCGTAGATAACTAATAAAAGTAATGTAATGTACATCTATAATTAATATGCTCTCTATGGGCTCTGCGGTCAGGGAGAAGAGGGTGATTTAGTGTGTTTATTGTATGTGTGTGTGTGTGTGTGTGTGTGCGTGTGGCGGGCCATCGCCATGGTAATTCTAGTCATCACTCCAGGTTGAGCCTGGCCGGTAAATGACTGTGGGCCATCGGCGGCTCAGGTGGTCCCACAGGTGTGGGGGGAAAGTGTTGTTCCTTCTTCCTCTCTCCATGTTTGTCTGTTCCTCCCTCCGTGGAAACAACAAGAGACAAAGGGACACGGGGTTGCAGCCCGGCCCCCAGGCCACCGCTCTCCTTCTGTGTCCCTGTTCTCTCTTCCTCTCCCTTCAGTTCCTCCTCCCTCTATACGTCCTTTGACCTCCCTCTCTCCTCTGTTTACGGCAGCGGATTTCAGCACCTCTGCCCCATCTCGGTTCATCTGTCCTAGCTGCCCTCTTTATGTACATTAGTGAACTCCGCCTCTGTCCTCTGTCCTGTGTCCTTCTCTCTCTGTCCTTCTCTATATTAATATAGTGTCTCTCTCTCTCTGTCCCTCTCGCTCTGAATAAGTCCCTCTGTCCTTCTCTATATTAATATAGTGTCTCTCTCTCTCTGTCCCTCTCGCTCTGAATACATCCGTCTGTCCTTCTCTATATTAATATAGTGTCTCTCTCTCGGTCTCTCTCTCTCTCTCTGAATGCACTTGAGGAGTCCCCTCCCTCGTCCTCCATCTTCCAGCCAGAGCGCTTTGCAGAACCACAGTTCAAAACCCGCCTGCCTCCCGGTGCCGGCTGCTTCTGAAACCCTGTGCTGCTTTGAATCTCCACCGTTTGAACAAAGGCACCCCCTGCATCTCTTTCACACACACACACACACGCACACACACGCGCACACGCACACGCACACGCACACGCACACGCACACGCACACACACACACACACACACACACCTAGTCACTGTCATTTGTAAAAACCGAGACAACATCTCTGCTACTTTTCTCTTCCGCTATTTTTTTTCCATTCACTTTTCAACAACCTCTCCCTATCTGTCGATCAACCATTTCAGTTCGCCTGCTCGGATCCTCAAACTCAACATTTGCATTGAAACAAGAGGAAATACAAAACCTTGTGTGTCTCTGTGGTCTTGTTCTCCCTGCCAGGCGGGATGCCTTCTACCACACTAAGTGCTGCATGTGATTAAGGCTTTGTCAACAGATGTGGAGCAGGTTGCTGGGGTGTGTGGACTTTGCCAGCCAGGTGCCCCCATGCCCGGGTTTAATGGGCAGCATATGGAGGCACTGACTGATGGGTGGGACGGAGGTGCTGACTGGTGGTGGAGTGGTCTGAAACCGCACACACACACACACACACACACGCACACGCACACGCACACACACGCACACGCACGCGCACGCACGCACGCACGCACGCACGCACGCACGCACGCACGCACGCACACACACACACACACAGACACACACACTCAACTCAACTCACATGTATGGAATGATAGAAGTGTATGAAGCCAACTCACAAACTTGGTTTGTGGAATAAGCCTGCTAAACATAACAGTAACGTAATTTTCTATATGGCTGCATTAGCAAAGTTAACCCTCTCTGACTCATCAGTTAGGTTAATGGTGACGTTTTGGACCGACGGAGAGGAAGGAAAAGGTTTGGTTAGGTTCTTGCACTCTGCATATACAGTAAATGTCTCTGATGGGTAACTTTGAATAAAACTAAATAAAACCCAAATATCTAAATAGAACATTTACCATTTTGCATTGCAAAGAAATCTCAGATTAGATGACATCTCATGACATGAACAATCGGCAACCTCTTCCATTTGGCAGAGCTTATTGTCAAGAACAGATGTATGCTGCCATGCCTTTGCTTAAGATTGATATACCTTAAATTATATTAGTAAAGGTGGAAATTGAAGGCTATTATAGTAAAATAAACTAGTAATAGGACAACCATCACCTGAAGGGGCTCACAATTAAATTCCCCTGTTTAATTTGACTGAAATCAGGCAAATGGACTATGTCCTTTCTCTGGCTGTGTGTGGTATAGTGGCCAAAATAGTTTGCATCCAAAGTTTTCTTTAACGAGAAGACTATTAGTTCAGCATAGTGGAAATTAAAAACTGAAGCCTCGCAGTCCTGGGGGTCAAATCTGCCCTTCCTCTGAGTGGAAACGGCTTTCTGTGTAATTGGCCAAGCTACCACCCCCCTCTGCTATGAACAAATTGGTGGAAGGAAAGATGGTGTGGTTGATGTGGCGATTCTATTGCAACAGGCATCAGCCATGTTGGACGGGTGGTGTTTAATTATAGGTCGACAGCCACCCCAGACGAAACGCTTTTCTATTACCTCAATATGTCATACAACACCTCGGCCACAACCAAACGCACTCAGGCACCACCGCAAGCATGGCAGCACACATGCTCACACGCATGCTGCACACACACACACACACACACACACACACACACACACACACACACACACACACACACACACACACACACACACACACACACACACACACACACACACACACAAGCACACACACACACACACACACACACACACACACACACACACACACACACACACACACACACACACACACACACACACACACACACACACACACACACACAAACACACTCCACTCAGGCATATAGAGAGAGAGAGAGGCAGTGTTTTTTGCTTTGAACTGAGATGGAAATAGAGTGGGGGTCGGAGCTGAAGGGACACATAGCAGAGCAGGAGAGTGACCAAGATCAGCAGAACAGTAGCAGGGGAAGGCAAGGTGGTCCAGGCTGAAAGAGGACCAATGAGAGTGAAGGGGATACACACCCTTTGGGATGCAGCTCTCTGTGATTTTAGGCAGTGGGTTCATTTATTCAGTTCGTTACTACAGCGTGCATCTCAGATTGGAGGGAGATTTCAGCAGGGCCAAATCAGCGTCTGTTTGATCTTGATTCTGCACTCATGCCGAGCAAATTGTGGCACAGGCTGCTTGGACCATTAAAAACACCCCACAACCCAAACAACTACTGTGTGTGTGTGTGTGTGTGTGTGTGTGTGTGTGTGTGTGTGTGTGTGTGTGTGTGTGTGTGTGTGTGTGTGTGTGTGTGTGTGTGTGTGTGTGTCAATCAAGCCAACCTTCTCAATGTAGAGGAGAGCTCTGTGTATAAGAAGAAGAAAGTAGATTGAATTATTTTGAGGTTCTAATTTTAAAGCAATCTTCTTTGATGTTTTCTTCAAAGTATAAATGGCACAAAGGTCCATTACATGCACAGACACAGATGCCAAGGGTGATTTTGTTAGTGAGTCACACTGTCACATTTATAACAGTTCAGCCTATTCATGCACGAACAAATACTATACTCTGCATTTTTTAGTATTAAATGGACTTTACTTAAAGACCTGCATGCATGGCATTCATAATTCAAAGTCTGTTCATCGCTTTGAATTATGTTCACAAACTAAAATGTTAAATAGAATGAAATGTTATATATGCAGGGACATAGATGATACACGACATAGTGTGAGCCTTGGTTCCTATAAAATGTAGTGGTACTTAGCTGTGTGCTCGGTGTATGTGTGCATGTGCGTTTAGCAGTCCATCTCCAGAGTGGGGGTTTGCGCGGACCCCTGGGGTCTCCATCTAAGGAAGATTGGAGTCTTGTCAGGGGTCCAGGATTGGGGATATGCTAAATCCTGGCTAACATTGAGTGCGTTTGCATATCTCCCTTCTCCCAGTCAGAAAAGTGTGTGGATTGAAGGCAGGTTATTAGCAGGAGTTCACTGCTCATCCTCACCGCTCCTCTGAACCGGTCCTGGTGGTGGTGGTGGACGAGGTGGGGTGTGACTCGTCATGCTTGGTGGGGGAATAATTTCACCGTGTTGCCTCACGTTGGAATAGCCCCAACACATTTGGTGAGGAAGGAAGGGAGTGGATGAAGTGAGAGGCGCATTAAGACATGCGATGTGGTCCATGGGTTGTCGTTTTCTGCCGCTAGAGGTCAGTCTTACTCCATTTATGAAATAAGCAAGATTGATCGTGTTTAACTATTCCTCTCGGAGTCCCTGTCCATCTGTCAATCATTTTCCTGTTGGTTTGAATCCTCCCCCTGCTTGGTCTTCTACA